>NW_026849457.1:0-173822 GCF_030869305.1 Colletotrichum tamarilloi
TCCTCGAGAGCCTGACGAAGCTGATCTTCGGTATATTGAGGCATTATATATAGAAGAAGACATGTGCAAAAGATGAGCCCATTTGGACGCGAATTGAAAATGTTGTGATAAAAGGAGGTTGGGGGTGGGCATTGGGTTGTGGTGGATTTTCGCGTTTTTGTGGGTGCCAGAAACAGGGGGGTGCCAGGAAGTGGGTATGTTGACTTATACCGTCAGGGGTGGTTGGGCCAGGAGCATTCTTGCCAAGTGATACGAGGCAGCCTTTAGTCATCGGTATTACATCAATGTTCATCGTATTGATTGCCGTTTTTATGGCCATTCGGGTTTATATCAGGGGTTACCTCTTGAGAGGATGGCAACTCGACGACTCTGTGTTCATGTGGTCTTCGGTGAGTTCAAGGTTGCCCCGCTATGAAGTCCCCCAAATGACAACTAACACTATCATACAAGATGCTCGTGATTGTCCAAGGAGCCATGGTACTATGCAGTAAGTCAAACTCTGCTGGATTTTCACTATATTTCAGTCAGCAAATAGACTGATCCTGAATTTCTTCATCAGATGTAGTGTATGGTAGTCTTGGGCTGCACCTTTGGAGATCAACATTTGATCAGATACAGCAAAATCCTCGTGTAAGTCAACAGGACACATGATCTACAGTCGGCACCAAGCCTGCGAGACTTTGGCTGACGTCGGTCTTAGTACTTGGTTACAACAGTCCTTATGTACCAATTATCTTTCGGTTTCATTAAAGCAACGTTTTTACTGCAGTTCCGCCGAGCATTCGCTCTGCCTCACATAATATTGTTCTGCGACATCTTCCTGGGCATCATGTTCCTAGCACTCATAGGATTGCTCATCTTCGGCGGAATCGTTATGCGAGATTTTCTGAAGCCGGGGTATGTCCCTTCGCCTGGGGAAAAGGCATACCTGATATTTGGCTACGTCAACGCCGCCGTACATCTCTCGACGGATATCGTCATTTTCATACTGCCGCTGGCACTTGTGGGACAGATGCGCCTTGCAGCAATGCAAAAAGCTGGTCTAATCTCCAGTTTTGGGGTGGGAATCTTGTAAGTAATATAACCTGCCTCTTCAAAGGTCGTCTTCCTGAACAAATTGCAGCACCAGCGCGATCTCCGTGCTGAGAATAGTCAGCCTGCCTCTTGCTACCAGCGGGATCGATGGGTTCTACCAAGCCGTGCCGCTCGTTCTCCTAAGTATGGCCGAGCCAACGTCTGCAGTCATTTGCGCATGTGTGCCGATTATGCGGCCCTTGTTAGCATGCTCGGGAACCTCCAGGTATGGCAGCCAAGGATCGCAAAGACCTCTCTCAGGAGCAGCCAACGAATCGGCCGGACAAAAACGTCAGACACCGAGCGCGCCTCCTCAATCGCCCACCAGCACGACAAGTCAATCCGTAACGCAAATGACATACAAATCGACTATTACAGGGAGTATAGATGGAGATTTGGAAGGATACACTTCAAGCCAACAGGCCAGGGGTAGCATCAATACATTGAACCCACTGTCCAAGCACCCATCATCTCCCACCAAAACGGCACAATTTCCATGAGGAATTGAAGTTTCTTCACCTTTACAGCAGTTAGAACTCCATGATTGATCGCGGCGTCTAAGTTCACACAAAGGCATCAGCACGTGGGTTCATGTTCACATTACGATGACGAGAGGCAACAAAATGTCAAATCAAGATACCCCCCGCGCCCGGGGGGGGGGGGGGGGGTTGGTGGACATGCCAAAAGCCTCCGGAATGAAAGACACTCAGATTATCTTGTTGGTCTTTGAACATTTGGCCGGGGAAAACACACGAGAATGGCAGCACCCACTTGAGTGTGCCGTGTAGGGAATCCTGACAACCCCTTAGAGCGGATATGATTCTTGTCTCCCACCTTGTGAGTCAAGGAAACCAGCTGCTAACGTTTCGTGGTTCACCTGATAAGTCGGAACCCCCAACCAACGACTTGAAGTAAGTTAGGGAAGTAAACTTCAACTCCTAGCAGCGGCACAGACATGTTACGGGGCTTCATGCGAGATTAGGAAAATATAGCAACCGATCACAAGGTGTTAGATGCGCTATTGGCCTACATCCGAGAATGGAGGCAATGCTAAGTTGCGCTTGTCATACGTGTACTCCGAAGGCTGATGGCTAGGACTTTTGGCAGTGAATACAGAATTGTCTCTCAAATCATAATCTTTTTTGATGAGCAATAGTAGATCTAGGATTTAGAAATCGTAGTGGGGAGATGTTTGCTGGATCTCAATACCAAGACCACGTTGTCTGAGTTACTTGAGATAACTAGGAAATCAGTACGAGGGAGTCAACCACATGAGCATCAATGGTAGTATCCTCTGAACCACATACTGAGCTTCAAAAGATCGCATACGATCTGACTCAATGACGCCTCATGATCCTAATAGAAACATAAGGACCCATGGCTCTATCTTTCTCAATCTATTTTAGGAAGAGGTCTTCTGCTATAGGCATCCGCACAATACCAGTCGATCAGTGCATTTCCAGACTCTTACAGGGTTGGCTGTAGAGCCTTGAGCCCCATATAACTTGAGCCGACCACTGGCAGAACCTCCAAATAGTGAGCATTATTTCTTTTTCGAATATCCAACCCTGACACCCCCTAGTCTCTTTGGTCGTCGTCCGTAGAACGGTGGATGCTGAACAAGGGAGACGAGCTCACTGTCATAAGGGGGAGAATGACTGCCCCCGGACAGTATTAGGGCAGTAAGGGGGCGAGGAAATCCCCAGGTGTTGCGAAGTGAACTGCGGACCACTCAGAGAAGGTGAGAAACCAAGTCAGAATGTGAATTGCACCCGGACGGAAATTGTGGTGTCACGGTCCTCGATTCCAAGTCCTTAAACCCGAAAAGAGGGTCTTGAGCAATGGCAAAGCACACACCTGTCAAATGTCACTTCTCCTGTCAAGTTTTCAGAAGGGGTATACCTATGTTAAAGCTCGAATCTCAGACAACATATTGCTTATTTTCTTCCCCAATGCATCACAAACAGCCGGTTGGGCGGGTACGCTCGAGACTACATGAATTCCGCTTGGCAGGTTGTCCACTCAAAGCTCGCGAAAGATGCCCTGTGAAAAAAAAGAAGGACTTCTGCTGGGAGTGCACACTCTGCGAGAGCATTCAGGTTTGCTTGTCAATTTGATGTCAGCACGGAGCCTCCCCCGTGGCCTGCATCACGCCGCCCGGTGGAGTGACACAAGTTTCCAAGGGATGGCCAAGACCCCAGCATACCATTCCACAGGAATAAAACAGCCCAAATTCCCGGATACTGAGTTTTGGTCCTGCCGTGGCTTGTGCTTCTCTACTATTCTTGACCTCCCTTTTCCACCAGTAACCTCTTTGTGATCGGCCTTGAAGGCTTGGTCGTCATTGGGTGTGTCGATGGCCTCTTCCGAGCCCAGGTACATGGCCGAGCCGCCAGATGGTCAAGGACGATTCGATGCGGGCACTATTACAGCCGGGGCGTTGATATTGGGTGGAACGCTGACTTCGCTATCCATCATATTTGTCGGTCTGCGAGCCTTCACAAGGCTATCCCTGGTGAGAAGAGGCCTTGGTCCCGATGACTGTGAGTATTCTCCCAACATATATTTGTGAATTCTATTCTAATGACCCCTTATCCAGATCTCATCGGCATCTCGCTAGTTCTGGCCATAATCTTCTATGGACTATCCGTCAAATGTGAGACTATTCCGACCACTTCCTATGGAGGGCGCCTCTAATTCCAGAAGTGTGCGAGCTCGGCGTGGGCACCCATCTTTGGCAAGTCGAGCGAGCTGACTATTCACCTTCATTCCTGCTTGTAAGTTACAACCCGCTCTTGAGGTTGTCAGATGAACTTCAGCATTTGTTCTTTCCACGGACGCACCCGATTGACAAAACGATCTAGCACAGCATCATTGCGATAGCCGTCTACTCATTAAGTGTAACTACTGCGAAGTTGTCACTCCTCGTTTTGTACTTGCGTCTATCACCCGAAAGATGGTTCAGAATTATTACAATGACCCTCATTGGCTTCGCCTCTTCGTACGCACTGGCATACCTCTTTCTCATCGTTCTCAGCTGCAGGCCAATCCAGGCTTCATGGGATCTCTCGGCTAGAGAGGGAGCGATATGTATCGACAAAAACACCGTCTACTTGGTGCTCAGTGCTACCAACATCATCATGGATGTCGTGTGCCTTATTCTTCCTCTGAAGATCATCATCCCCCTGCAGATGGCAGCCCGACAAAAGCTGTCGCTGATTCTGCTATTTGCCACAGGGGGCTTGTAAGCGACTTCTCACGCGAAGGTGCACAATCGCATGCTGACGTCTCTGCAGTGTCTGTCTATGTGCCATCAGACGTACAATCCTCCTACCGCCGCTCTTCAAAAGTAAGGATTACACTTTTGACATTGACAGGCAGTTGAACTGGGCATCCATCGAAGTCAACGCTGGAATTGTGTGTGCCTCCGTCCCGGCACTCAAGCCTTTCTTCGTGCGCTATCTGCCAATGTTTGTGACTTCCCACGTCGCCGCACGCGGCTCCAAGACGAAGAAGACAACGCCAGATTATCAAAAGTACCAACGCTCAAATCCCTACTCTACCACAATTGAAGCCAACAAGAAGAGGCGCAACGTTCAGTCAGAGGCATACGAGCTGCATTCGCGTGATGATTTGTCGCTATCCTCGAATGGCATGCCGAAAAATGGGTCAAGAGAGGATGTTGCGAAGCTTTGGTCCGGAAATGCTTTTCGCAAACAAAGCAGAAATCGCCGCGAGAACATCATCGAGTCGAACCCAAGGGACCCAGATCATCGTGCCTCAACCCTTGTCGACCAGGTACAGCCGGTGGGAGAACATGACTCAAAAGAAGACCCTCCACAGAGAGTGGCGAGCATGAGCGGTATCAGAGTCACAACAGAGACACGGGTCGAGTATGAGGTGCCATGGCCGGATCATCGCAGTCTCAGGGGATGATGTTTTCACGCTGTTCTATTGTTTGTTGAGCGTACTTTGGACACGTTCGATTTTTAGATTAGCAATACAGACTGCACGCTGTCTTCAAGCACCAAGTCTCCCAACTTCGAGGTAGAAGGTTTCCTTGCTCACCATGCAGCCTCCAGGTGCATAATATCTCTAAGGTCTTTCACCTCCGTGCCAGGCCTAGTAGCGACAGGCTTCGACTTTCTATTGCCATACTTCCATTCCTCTTTTAGTCCCCTTTCTTTGCCCTCCAAGGCATCTGCAATGTAGTCGCCGATGATGGGAAACATCTTGAAAGCATGACCAGAGTCTCCAGTCGCCAGAAGTAGTGATGGATGTTTCGGATGATTGTCGATGAGCCAGTGAGAGTCCGGAGAGTCGGTGCACCAGCAGACTCGCGCACCCAGCAGCGGTCGACCAGAGAACTGTGGCATGACTGTATCAATAAACTTCCTGATTGCTGTAGCTGCTTCATCGGGGATTCCGTCTTTGGGGTGTGCACTCGCGTATCGAGGGACTGAGTAGTGCTCTACCTTACCCGAGGGATCGGTGTACGTGCCGATTCGGTACTGGTAACCTGGGGATCCGTCACAGATCTTCATCCACTCTCCAAGCAATGTCAGTAAACAGATCCTTGTCTCTCATTGTCATATAAACCTACTGGTTTCTGTGTCTGGTTCGAATGTGAAGCCCAGCTCAAAGTTGTCCACGACGGGAATCCCCTTCCACTGGGCAACCTCCTCATCATTCAGCTCGATATGAGCCAAAGACCAGCACTTTGTCCACATCTCCTGTGACAACTCAGGTAGAACTTCAGGTGATGCAGCCCCTGTACAGAGGATATACCTGTCCCCACGCACAACATCGCCGGACGCAACCTTGATCCCGTCAAGCTTGCCCGAAGTATCGAGGCTCAGCCCAGTCATCGTGCCATTAGGTCCTGATATGAATTCAACACCCATATCCTGTGCTGCTTTACCCCATTTCTCTAAAGACTTCTTGGCATGGGCCCAGCCACCTTGGCTGTTCCAAAGGCCCTTCCAGTTTTCGATACCGTCTGCATCACGGAGCTGCGGAACGTGTGTGGCAATTTGCTCTTTGCCCGCCACCAGCTCGAGACTATCAGCCTGTCCAGCCTTCTTGAGATTCTCATACGACTCTTTGAGGTGTTTCTCTGCTAGTGGGTCCCCTAGAGTTGTCACGATGTGTCCCTATGAGGTTATCAGGGGCTGAAATATGCGATAATGATTGTGGGAAACGTCGACCAACCGTCTCATGAAAGATTCCTTCCCATTCTAAACCTCTCCAAGCATTGAGTGCCTCAAGCGCTAGTTCAGTGTACAGCGGCTCATCATATTCCGTTCTGATGATCTTGTTCAGGTCATACCCTGCAGAATCGAGACTTGGTATGGGATGACGATCGAGACACCTGATATTGTTGTAGCCACGCTTGGCAAGATGATATGCGGTGCTGATGCCAAAGGTACCCCTGATAAGGTCTGATCAGTAATGCCCATATCTGGTATGGTTATGTTAGACTTACGCGCCCAGAATGACAATGCTCGAGGTCTTTGAAAGAGGCGGGGTATTGACGGTCATGGCTGACGAATGATTACCATTATCTTTGTGCAAGGGAGCAGACTTCGAATACAAACTATCACTACTTCAAAGATGAAATATGTCTGAGAGAGTTTCCGTATCTCGGTGAGATATGTAGTCCTCAAGTCGGTACAAACACGCCGAGACTACATGAACTCTATGACAGAGGATCGACTTGGTCAAAACATGGGCATCTAATTGGCTCATTGTTTTTCCCCTCGTCCTGCACAGTTACCAACTAGGCCATTATTGGGGCGCCAGGCCGCTAGAGCGCACGTCCAAACAAGTGATCTCAGGGGTCTCCGCCGGCTTGGACCTTCCCTTCCGCCTCACCATTTCCATCTTCGACACCCTCCCCCGCCTCATCAACCTCGGAGATGTAACATCGGAACCCTGGAAATGTCAACAAGCTTTTACGACTCCGCATTACTCGTGCATTTTACCATCTCTCAACGAAAACAATGGCTAGAAACGAGCCACTGATCCCGTCGCGGCAGCACAGGCCAGATAGCTTGGACCTTCCACAGTATTGTCTCCCCTGCTCCGCTGTAGGTAGTGTACCATGGGGAAACACCAGCGTAAAGCCTATCTTGACTGCGGGGTCTGAAGATCGGGTCAAGATGGACTGAGTGCAACGAATGGGTCCACCAGTTCCAAGGAAGGTCGATACCGAGTAGTTCGTTCCGGATGAGGTTTATACTCGGCTCGACGGCAAATAGTATATAACGACATGTAGAAAGTTTTCGTTCCACATCAGTAGCATCGATCAGACCAGTTCAACGATCCACTCGTTTATATCAACATTCTCCGGCCCAAGGTTCGGCCACCATGTCTGGCACAACAGACCAGCACGGCGAAAAGACGGCCGTGGCCTCTCCAGGGCCGCAGTTGCATCCCGACGAGGAGGCTCGCGATGCCGAAAACCTAGACAAGGCGATGGCCTACGCCATTGACGAGATTGAGGAGCACTTTGACATCGAGTCCGACAACTCGCCGTACCCCGAAGTCCGCGCTAACGTGCCTAACACGGATGACCCGTCCATGCCCGTCAACACGCTCCGCATGTGGGTTCTCGGCGTCCTCTTCACCATGGTCGGCTCCGGCATCAACCAGTTCTTCTCTATGAGGTACCCAGGCGTTACCATCTCGTCTCTGGTGGCACAACTCATCGCCTACCCCGTCGGGTGCGCCGTGGCCCGTATCCTGCCAGTTAAAAAGGTGCGCGCCTTCGGCCGCTGGGACCTGGTGATCAATCCGGACCACTACTTCAACATTAAGGAGCACGCGGTCATCACCATCATGTCCAACCTATCTTTCGGACCTTCGTGGGCTACTGACATCATTCAAGCGCAGAAGGCGTCGGCGTTCTACGGGCTCGACACACCGGTCGCGTACCAATTCCTGCTAGGCCTCTCGATGCAGCTGTTCGGTCTTGGTATGGCTGGACTGGCGTATCGCTTCATCGTAGAGCCTCCTCACATGATCTGGCCATCGACACTGGCCAACGCTGCGCTGTTTCAGACACTTCATGGCCGGGCGAATCCTTTAGCAGACGGTTGGAGGATCACAAGATATCGGTTCTTTCTTTATGTCTTTGTCGGGGGGTTCTTCTGGTACTGGCTTCCGGGGTATCTGTTTACTGGTCTGAGCACCTTCGCATTTGTCTGCTGGGCTGCTCCGAGTAAGTCGGATACCTGTATGATGTTTATTCAGTTTCACTGACAAGGCACAGACAACGTTGTAGTCAACAATCTATTCGGCATGTCGACGGGCCTAGCCTATCTACCCATTACCTTTGACTGGTCTCAGATCGCCTATAACGGATCGCCTTTGGTCGTTCCGTTCTGGGCGCAAGCTAATGTCTTTGCTGGATGGGTCATCCTCTTTGCTCTCGTAACACCGATTCTATACTACACCAATACGTGGTATACCGCATTCCTCCCCTTCTCAGGCGCAGATACCTACGACAATACTGGCAAGATCTACAATGCTACCCGCGTAGTAGGCAAAGATGGCAATTTTATTGTGGAGGAGTACGAGAAATACAGCCCCCTCTTCATGCCCGTCACCTTCGCGCTCAGCTATGGCATATCATTTGCGACAATGACCTGCGTGCCGACGTACATCTTCATTAATTACTACAAAGACATCATCGGCGCATTTAAACCGAGCAGGAAGAAGGATATCCACACCCGCCTGATCGAGAGATACCCAGACACACCATGGTGGTGGTACGGCATCATGACGGCCGCCGTGCTGGTGTTGACAATCATCGTGCAAGAGGTCTACAAAACCCAAATGCCTGTCTGGGGCGTTTTCGTGGCCTTTGGATTGGCTCTGATCTACCTGATCCCGACCGGCAGCGTCTACGCCGTCGCAAACCTCAACAGCAACGTACTCACGGTCCTGGGCGAAATCATCTCGGGATACGCCATACCGGGAAAGCCTATCGTCATGCTTATTTTCAAGTTCTACGCCTACACGGGTCTAAGCCAGGCCATGATCTTCTCCTCGGACATGAAGCTCGGCCTTTACATGAAGATTCCCCGGAGAACGCTGTTTGTAGCCCAATTGGCGGCTTGTATCACGGGCTCTCTCACGCAAAATGCCGTTCTCTTGTGGATGCTGAACCATGTCAAGGACATTTGCCACGAAAGTCAGCCCAATGGCTACACCTGCCCGCAAGGACGGGTTAACTTCTCTTCGAGCATCGTTTGGGGTGCCATCGGCCCAGCACGGCTATACAGCGTTGGCAAGATATATTCTGGTCTGTTGCATCTCTTCTGGATTGGGGCACTGTTACCCGTGGTGACGTTCTTCCTCAAGAAGAGATTCCCAGAAAATAAGTTCCTGAGATACCTTCACTGGCCTCTCTTCTTTGCAGGAACGGGCAACGTTCCTCCCGCCACAGGGATCAACTACACCTCGGCTTTTGTCGTTTCCTTCATCTTTAATAAGTGGCTCAAGGGCAAATTCCCTCAATGGTGGGCAAAGGTGAGTTCAAATGCAACGACTTGCATCCCGAATTTAGGTGACTAGTTCTCATACTGACTCGGTAACGACAGTACAACTACGTCCTATCTGCCGCTCTCGACTCTGGCCTAGCCATATCCGCCATCGTCATCTTCTTTGCTCTCGTTTTCCCCGGTCTCCAGCTAAGCTGGTGGGGTAATAATGTTCAGCGTTCGACCATCGACGGCCAAGGCGTTCCCTTGAAGGCTGTGCCGTCAAATGGCACATTTGGCCCAGCAACCTGGTCTTAGCCAGGTAATTTTCTGATATCCATCATCCGTCTGAATGATTCCCTGTAACTTTCTGGCACTGATAAGCCATGATTCCCAATAGCAAAACCAAACCAGGTACAAATACTACTACTAATGAACGCATTGCGCCAAATCCAAAACGCTCGCATGTCGCCGTTACTCGTAAGCATAATACATCACAGAAACTGGGGTGTACCTCCGCATGAAAGACCGTGAGGACTGCTTTGCAGGTTCGAAGGCAATACCGCCCGAGCTACACAGCTCAAGCCAGACTAATATTATGGCAGAATGGTGCCACGAATCGAGCCCAGTCGTTAAAAGCCTTGGGGCTGGGGGATAGCTGCCGATCCGACGACAAGAACGATGCCGCCTCGCGTTGTTTCCAGACCTTTTCAATCACGGAACGGGTCCGAGTGACGTTGCAGAGCGAATCTGCCAACTTGTCGAGAACATAAAGTACAAATGGACGTGCGTAGCGGGGTGAGGTTCTGTCCTCGACATCTCCCTCGGCCCATTCAAGCTCCTCTGTGGGATCGAGTTGGCAGGCTGCCATGAAGAGCGGCCATGTGAGCCCAGCTTTGACATCCGCCTCGAGCAACACCGCGACGAGACGCAAAATCTTCTTCACGTTCTGCCGAATCACAAGCGTCGCGGGAGTTGAGTCGTTGAGAGCAGAGTGAAGGTAGAGCTCTACCGTCAACCGCTTCAACTCGACAGTATTCCTAATGATTTCGTCTGCGCTGTCGCTCTTCAGATGCGACTGCTGGAGCAGACAAGTCAACCTGATCCGCTGGCGCTCAAGATCCTGCCAGCAGTCCTCCGCCGTCGAAGATGACAAGCGATGGTACTTGAAGCTGAGCTCCGTAATCTCGCCAATGATACTGACCAGCTGCGGCGAGCAGCCCATCCAGAGATCAAGCCCCTCGTCCTCCTGCGCGGACCAAAAGTCGTTACCGAAAATGGGCTCCTCGCCGCACGCAGTTCGTCCCATGACGTCGTAAAAGGCAAAATACCGCTCGGTGAACTTGATGATTCGCTCCCACGGACTCTGCTGCCGCGCCGCCATCTTGGCGGCGTCCGAAGTCATGCCTTGGCGTCTGAACCTGATGAGGTCTCGGGCCCCGCGCAGATGCGTGACCCAGCGCTTGTCGCACTCTGCAATGATTTCGAGCTGGCAGAGCAGCATCATCAGGACGAGGATCTCCGAGTTGGCTGCGATGTCGATGGACGACTTATTTTCGAGGGTTAAGCGCAGCGATCGGATGACTTTGGCTGAGTAGCTTAGAGCTACCGGCTGATATGTGCAGTCTGATCTTGCTCTGTGTGAAGCGGCGAGGCCCAGGAGGGCGTGCATGAGGGCTGGCGAGGCGGATGAGACGGCGAAGGGGAAGATGAGTGCGGAAAAAGGAGATTCGCCTGAAGCACATGGGACTGTCATGGGACAGATTCGATCCAGGTAGTACGATAACAAATGTGATTCGGCCTGGCTGTCGAGTTGGACGTATCTCACCGGCCGGTTGATACAGCCCAAGTTCTTTCTCAGTGTAAGAGCTGCTGATTTGCGCTCATCCGTAGAGCTGTCATCACTGGAGGACGACGAAGACTCTTCCCTCTCAAAGTCGGTGATGAAGGAGTTCAAGAAACCAAAAGAGTGAACGTGGGTAGGGAGACACCAGTAGTTGTCCAGAGTGGAAGGCGGCGTCGCGGATTTCTTCTTATTATTGCCGCCCGTCCCAGATTTCGACCACACGCCAGCCCTCCCAAAGGCGCGACCAACGTAGTCCGTTTCCCATTTCAGGACCTGGGCGTAGACGCAGTCGGCGTAGCCACGGGAAGTACATGGCCCACAGTGAGGTTTCGCCTCGTCGCACCGGATCTTGTGTAGACGGCAGCGGTGACAGCCGCGGTGGCTTCGTCTAGATACCTGCTTTGAAGGATCTCGTCTGCGCGGCATTTTTGCCAGAGACTGTAGGAGACTGTGAAGATGTCTCGACAAGTCTAATATGAGCTTAAAAAAAAAAAGAATACAGCAAGATGCCGGTGCTAGCAGTATTGAATAGTGGATTTGGAAGATGGGGCGTGACATGGAACTGCAGGAGAGGATTCCGGGGGACGGATGGGGAGGCCGGGGATGTGAGGGGCCTAGTTGCCGAGTGATGGAGCAAATCGTCGGCTGACTAAACCTCGTTCTTGGAGCCTGACTCCGACTTTTTGATCATCGCCAACATTTGGGTCTCCTAGATAGAGTTCACTGGGATGGCTGGTTCGCTAGTTGAAGGTTTGGGCCAGGGGGGAAGCACTCTGATCCCCAAGTGTTGGATGCTCATTCTGGGAACTGCCAATCTTGGGTTGACTTGATGTTTGACCATTCACCTCAGACAAAAGCCAAAAGATTAGAGTTGAGCTGTTGCTCTACCTTGTTCTGAAGAATTACGCAACTCAATGCGGAGTGGCACTAGATTGCTACCAGCTATCTGACTCGTTGTAAGAGATACGCGTCCTCGGACTATGAGAGCTGGTGCAAGGCACTAGAGATCAGAGCGGTCAAAAAGGCGTTGATGATGTAGGGTTACCATGAGCAAAGAGGAGTGCACATCAAACGTCGAGTTTACCGAACGTGTGAAGCCGAACTTGTCGTACCTAGCCTGTAATCTGAAGGAACGTTCGACCAAGTCCTCTTCTCTGCGCAGTCGTGACGTTAGCAGCGTCGTCCGATATAAAGCATTCTGAGGGGTAATGCCGGCTCATGTGGGCAGCTTTGAGTTTAGAGCACTTCGCGACAAAGCTTCTCAAAGCGGGATGATATCAGACAACTGAAAATAGGACGGCGTGGGCCGTATCAAAGAAGATTGCGGTCACCCTCTGATATTGAATCACGGGGAGCTTCTCCATGTAGGGCGGCTTGGGCGAGCCAGGGACTTCTGAAGCTCTTTTCTGGGCCTCTATTCGTACAAGGAGGGGTTGTGAGAGTCCTTGAGGGGCCATCGCGGGGTCAGCCATGACTCAGGGATCCACACGCGCGCTTCAAGACCACTAAGCACACCAAAACATTCAACAATCACAACTGGTCGGTTAGCTCAGTTGGTTAGAGCGTGGTACTAATATTTCACCTGAAATGTTGTGTAATGCCAAGGCCGGGAGTTCAAGCCTCCCACTGATCATTTCTTTTGCAGTTTTGACCTAGAGTTGCAGCTGTCTCTTTAAATGTGACGAGAAAGCTCTTTTTTTCCCTGGTTGGGTGAAGATTCACGCGTTGACGTGGAATTAGATGGCCTGAGCCCTTTCTCATGTTCAGATGCATATAATGCTTATGTCGATTAATTGAGGCTCCTTCTAATATGCCTAAATCGGAGTGCGATAAAGATAAGCGTCATGCAGCATGTCACCCCAGCTTCAATTAGAAGTCAGGGTCTCTCTAAAGCTCCCCCAAGCTTCAAAAACGCTAAGCCTCAACTGATATTTATCTTGTCATACACGTCTCCCTAGATCTCGCCCAATTCCCCTCGACACAAAACAATGCCGCCGAGATGACAACCCCGCGCCCTTGGACACCTCCCCTCCTCCTACGCATCCGCTTCACAACCTCCCTCCCAGACCTCGACCTCGACATCCCCTCCCCTTCCCAAACAACAGTCGCCGCCCTCAAGCACCTCATCCGCGGCCGCCTCGCACAACCCGACTCCCAGCGCCGCCTCCGCTTCATCCACCAGGGCAAGATCCTCCCCGACGCCTCAGCCCTCAGCTCCGTCCTGCGCCCGTTGCCCCCTCCTCCTCCCCCGTCATCCTCGAACCCGACGTCGACGCCGTCCACACCCGGCGCGAGCAGCGGCTTCGATGATCCCAAGGGCAAAGGCAAGGCCAAGGCCAACGAGACGGCGCTGCCGCAGAGGGTCTACGTGAACTGCAGCATCGGCGACAGTCTCACCGACGAAGAACTCGCCGCCGAAGCCGAGGCAGCTCTGCGCGCGCCATCGGAGCGGGGTGGGACGACGCCTTCCGGGGCAGGAGACGGGCAGCATGGCGGTCACGGTCACGGTCACGACGGTGTCGCATACGGCTCCCAAGCCGCCCACCATCAGCAGCAGCGCCCGACGCCAAGGGGCTTCGACAGGCTCCTCAACGCAGGCTTTACAGCGGCCGAAGTAAACCAGCTGCGCCTCCAGTTTCGCGACATACGCGCGACGCAGTATACCCCCGACACCATGCCCAGCCCGGACACAATGCGCTCGCTCGAGGACACTTGGATAGATACCAACGCCGGCGGCGCGTTACCCGGGAGCGGGACAGGCGCAGGAGGGGACGGAGCCGACGGAGGAGCGGGTGGCGGCGGCGGTGATGATGCGTTTGGGGTCATGAGCGGTATACTCGACGTCCTCATCGAGGGTCTTATTGTAGGCTTCTTCTGGCCATTGGGGTGTCTGGGGTGGCTCTCGCGGGAGGAAAATATGCTCTCTGGCCGGTGGCATGACTTTATCGGGTTCGGTGTGACATTGAGTATCATCATTGGCGTCATCAGGGCCTTCTCGGGCGATCGATAGGGCGAGGCCGCTGTTGGCTTCCAAGTCCTCGTGGACTCATTTTGGGGAGGGGATATGCTTCCGGGAGATTGGTACGATTACGTTACGTTCGGTGTGGCATGGTGTTGCACTGTTTGGTGTTGACACGATGGCTTTCTCGGGCGATTAGTAGAGCAATTGCGGTTTTTTCTGTTACGGGGTTTTGGCGTTGGGATAACGTGGATGCTTATTGATTACACATAGGTAACGGCGTTTTATTCGTAATTATACCACGCATCAGGCAAGGATGGCTAGGGAGCGTAGTATGAATCACATAGATAGAGACAGCGAACAAAAGGGGGCCATTATCTGCTTCATTGGTGGCCATGGAGAAAGCGACTTTTTAAGGGCCGAAACTCCGAATCCGCACACACAAAGATTCTACATGCGTGGTATAAAACCTCGAGTAACCATCAAACGCCATGATATCCCCTGGGGCTACCTAATAACAGCAAAAAAGTACAACGGGCTAAAAAAGAGGGAGCAAAAGGGCCATCTGACAATTGCTAGCATGACAGTACTGTTGCCAGCATCTGAAGACAAACCTTTTTTAGAGTTTTACAGGTACAAACTCTGGGCCGCGACGATGTCACGGCGGATCTTGGCGAGACTGTCCTCGAACTTTTGTGTAAGCTCGTCACTGCCCATGACCTTGGCGCCCTGGCCCATCTGGCGCAGAAGCTCTTCCAGGCGGCGGAAAAGGCGGATAAGGGAACCCTCGTAGGCATTGGTCATTTTACTGTAACGTGTCAGTGGACGTAAGATAGAACGGGGAAATTGGAGGTAACGTACCAGATGTCTGCAAACGGCTTGCCTTGTGCCCACGAGTAGACAGTCTCCATTAATTGCCACTTGAAGCCAGCCAAGTACTCCTCCTCGTTGAGCTCAAGCTTGCTCTCCCGGCTGACCTTGGCGACCTGCTTAGCCTTGGCCTGAACCTCCCGGTAGGGCTTGGCCAATTCCTCGCGCAGGGCTGCTGTCTCAAGCTTCTCGTCCAAGACGAAACAGCTAAGTGTAGCGGCAATAAGCTCGGGAGAGAGCTCATTAAAGAAGCGATCAAACAGAAGCTCGGCAAGGACAAGTTCATGACCTTCGGTGGATGAGATCTCACAGGCGACACGAGCCTTAAGCTCGACAACCTCAGACTCATTAAGGAATCCGAGACGGCGCAGGACACGCTTGCGCGCCTTGAGCTCATCCATCTGCGCAATGCTGTGGAGTGTTGCAATCTCCTTCTTCTTGGACTTGATCTGCTCGCCGAGTTTCTCCTTGGAGCGATACTGAAGGTAGAGCTCGGGCAGCAGTGGTGATCCGTGAAGGGGGTTGGTGAGGAGGCGCGCCTCCAACATCTCAATCTTCCTCATCAGGGCTTTGAAAGACTCGTCATTGATGCCCATGTTCTCAACAGGATCCAAAATGGGCAGTCCGTCGGGGAAGCGTCTGTGAACCTCACGAAGAGAGTTGCCAACCTCGTTAAGCGCGGACTGAGATTTGCAGTCCTTGGGCATGAAGACTCTGATCTGGCTGATGGACTTGACGCAAGTCAGAAGACAAGGTATAATCTCGAAGCGAGCTCCATTGTCCGGCTGTTCGGGGTTCGGGTAGGGAACCAGGCCTTTTGGCAGATCAGAGGTCAAATGCCTGGAACCTTCGGCAACAGGTGCGCTCTTCTGGTCTACAACCATCATGACGTCGATGAGGCAGGACTCCTGAGGCGGGTATTCGGGCTCGCCTTGCTTACGGTTGCGGTCGCGGCGGATCAGATTCGCCACGACACCCCAGCCGAAGTCGGTTCCGCCAATGGTGTTATTGGTCTTCTTGGGGTCGTGAATGCGAACCAGACGGCCGGGCTGCATGAAGTCGGTGCAGTGCTCAGGGTGCTGAATGACAGCGCGCATGTCGCTTGTGTACTGCTCCAGCTGGTTGCGGAGGTTGTAGTAGTCCTTGACCGTAGCCTCATCAGCGATGGACATGCTGTCCCTCTCTTGCTGAAGAGCAACCAAGTCACGTTCCAAAGCCGGGACACTAGCACCTGTCTGGAACTGGTGGAAGCAACGCTCAAGCATGAACTCGGGGGAAATAGCCTCGATTCTCAAGAGGTTAAGGATCATGTTGTAGCCGAGGTAGAAGGCGGAGTTAAGACGATCCTGCTCACCCACGACCATGCCGCGGGCAGTGTCAGGCTCCATCTTGTCGTCAATCATCATGATGACAATACCACGCGTATCCAGACCTCTACGACCAGCACGACCAGACATCTGAATGTACTCGGACGGGGTAAGAGGTCTCCGTTGAACTCCATCCCACTTGTTAGTCTGGGTGAAGACGACAGTCTTGGCAGGCATGTTGAGACCAATGGAGAAGGTTTCGGTTGCGACAAGCACCTTGATCAGAGACTCTTGGAACAGAATCTCGATGGTCTCCTTCAAAATGGGAAGAAGACCAGAGTGATGCACACCGATACCCTTTTGCAACAGAGGAAGCAGGTTCTGGATCTGGGGAAGCTCGCGATCAGCCTCAGATAAGCTCTGGATGGCATTGTTGAACACGGTCTTGACCATGGCCTGCTCCGAGTCATTGTTGAACTGGAAATGAGAGATCTGCAGAGCCAGGTTCTCAACCTCCTTTTTGCTGAAGTTGAAAACGATGACAGGGTGGAAGCTCTTCTGCATGATCATGCGAATGATCTTGGAGATATCAGACTTCATATCGGATGCCTGACCACCCTTTTGTGTCTGCTTCTTGGCTCCCTTGCCCTTCCAGCTTGCATTCGCGTTGTTGGGGTCTTGACCCTTGCCCGCCTCGATGAGGGACATGGTCTTCTGGAAGTTGCCTTCTCTGAACACGCCCTTCTCGTCGACAACCAGGAAAATGCCGTTACCACCGGCAGGGAAGAAGTAGTTTTGAAGGGGCGTGGGACGGAAATCAGTGTAGACGACGTGGCACGCCTGGTGATGGATCTTGGCAATCCACTCCGCAAACTGGAAGGCGTTGGGAATGGTAGCGGACAAAAAGACGTAGCGGACCTTATCGGGAAGAAGAATGATGGTCTCTTCCCAAACAACACCTCTGGTCTTGTCTCTCATGTAGTGGATTTCGTCAAAGACAACCCAGGCAACCTCTCGCATGATCTCGGAACCACGGTACAACATGGAGCGCAAAATCTCGGTTGTCATGACCAAACAGCTGGCGGTGGGATTGATCGTGACATCACCAGTCATCAGACCGACATCGCCAAATAGTGCTTCGAAGTCTCGGTATTTCTGGTTGCTGAGGGCCTTGATGGGACTTGTGTAAATGACTCTCTGGTTACGCTTCAGACATTGCGCAATGGCGTATTCGGCGACGACGGTCTTTCCGGCAGAGGTGTGGGCAGAAACCAACACGCTCTCCTCCCTCTCGATCGAAGCGACAGACAGCGCCTGGAAAGGATCTAACTTAAAGCTGTACTGGCGTGCTGGCTCCGCGGGCGGCTTATGCTCGGAGAGGGGGATGTATTCGTAGTCCAGGTCCGGCGGCAAGGCGACTTGGTGCTGGATGTTGTGGGACAGGACGAGCGATTCGTCCTGTGCTGGGGTGAAGACCGCGGCGCCAGCAACCTCTCGGGACTGGGCAGTCTGGAAGGTGTCGGTCAAGACAGGCTGGGCCTCATCTTCCTTCTTCCTCCGCTTGTCCTTATGGGGCTCCTGCTGTTCGTCGGAAGCAGCGGCGGCATCTTCAGTTTCGTCAGCGTCCTGGCCATCCTTGGAGGTATCATCGGCGTCGGGCATGTCGTCGTCCTCTGGCTTTTCGGCGACGCCATTCTTCATTCCACCATCGGCCTTGCGCTTCTTGCTCTTCTTGTCCTTCTTGCGCGACTTCTGAGGGGGCTCGGCTACCTCAGTCTCAGGCTCGGGCTCGCTGTGTGACTCGTTTTGCGCGTCAGGTTGAGCGTCGAAAACATCGAAAAGCTCGTCCATGGTGGGCGATTGCTTGTTGCCAAGCGGGAACAGCAAAGTTGGGGTCGGCGCCTCGTTGGTCTTATGTATGGTGTCAGGGACTCAAGGTTTATTGATGGACCAATGGCAAGCAAACAAAGCCAAACCCTTGCAAGCTCTCGAAATGCAAAGACGCGAGACACTTGGGGTGCAGCGGTGTGTCTGTTGGTTTTTGAGGGTGTTGACAAGAGGCAACTCCTCAATTTTGTCTAGTCCCGGCAATGTGCGTTCGGTCGCAATTCGCAGGTGCTCGGGCGAAAAAGTTGGCGGGTCGGCCAGAGCGAGCAACAAGGAAGAGGCAGAAAAAAAATTCCAAAATGCATGCATGACGGTGGTTGAGATCCGTCCAGATACGGAAGGCGGTGACCGATCATCGTAGCTTCGAAATCCCAGCTGCGGGACTGGACCGTTCGCCGCTACCTATAACTTAGGCCCAGTCACGTGGAATTACATAACCGGGAACAGACTTGGAGATCTTTGGAGCTTAGCCGGCTGCACAGTCTCAGACCACTCTTTTGGATGACTTC
This sequence comes from Colletotrichum tamarilloi, assembly GCF_030869305.1. Taxonomy (NCBI): domain Eukaryota; kingdom Fungi; phylum Ascomycota; class Sordariomycetes; order Glomerellales; family Glomerellaceae; genus Colletotrichum; species Colletotrichum tamarilloi. Next base: position 18,939 of record NW_026849457.1, read on the forward strand.
AACACCACAATCGCACCTCTCCATACACCCATTGCGCTTCGCGATCGCCTCATAACACACCGCCAAAGTAATTAAGACCCCGCGAATACCCCCCAAAGTCCAATTGATGCTGACCAGTGCTCCGTAGATGTTCGCCCGTGCTGCCGCCCGCGCGGTCCCCAAGACCCCTTCCACGGTCGCCCGCCGCGGCTTCCAGACCACCCGCGCCCAGATGTCCTCGCCCTACCACTACCCCGAGGGTCCCTACACCAACATCCCCTTCAACCCCAAGAGCAAGTTCTTCGGCCTTGGCTTCTGGACCTACTCCTTCGTCGGCTTCTTCGCCCCCTTCGGCATCGCTGGTGCGTGCTTTTTACCGCGGCCCCGATTTCCGCCGATATCGAGTACTGACGAGATTCATAGTTTGGCAAACCAAGAAGCCCAAGGTTTAAGGAACCTCTTTGCACATTTTTTCTTGAGTCGATCGCCATTGTAGAGCATGGATTGGGTTGAGACGGAGGACGACTGTGTACACAAGCCGAAATAGAGACTTTTCGTCCTCAATGGATCAGCAGGGAAACCGAATTACGATCTGTCCGTCGCGGCATTCCATGTGATGAATGTGAATCGCAGACCTGGGAGCCATACCAGACTACAGCCCGTGCCCGTGCTGGGATACTCATCATAGGTGAATGGGGATAGAGGTCACAGTTCTCTACTCAAGTGGCAGTGTGCTACATTGTGTCGGCAACTGGACAGTCTCAAGGACTTAAGTGTCAAAAACAGAGTTCACCTCAGTAGGCTACATCCCTTGTCGATTATCCTGGTGCTCATACTGGGATCTTATGCGAGTTGAAACTCGGAGCTTGCCGATTTGGCTGGAGGGGTAATTGGTTGTTGCTCGCTGGTACATTATTCCACCACCCAATCACTTTGTCCTCAACTCCCGATATAGAAAGATGCCTGCTGTTGCTGGTGGCTGGAGTGGAGTTGAGGGGGGGTAATAAGGACTTCTTGTATATTCAGATAATAGAAAGGCTATTGGATGAAGGTCTGCTGGATACGGCCGGCGAGGTGGAGAGGAGGGGAGAAGGGCTAGATAAGGTGTCAATCATTGACAACAGGACAATGGAATAAGCTTTTGACGGTGAGGTATGGACAGGTAATTGAAATTACTGGTATCTTTGTCTATAGTATAGGTTGTTTTACATTGGCCGTTTCCTGACCGCCTTGTGCTTCTTCTTCTGCTGCCCGGGCCCATGCCGGAAGATGAACGCATCCTTGCCGTCCATGAGTCTGGCAATATAGTGATCCATAAAGTCCGCCCTATCCGGCTCAAGTTCCCACCTCTTCTTGAAATCTTCGTACACCTCCAGTACCTTTTCGTTATTTGTACATTTCATGAAGGCCCGAAGCGCCCAAATCATGAGCCAGGTATCAAGTCTTAGACCCTGGACTTCGTTGTCAATCGCCTCAAATAGCGCGGCCAAGACATTTTCAAGCCGGTCACCTGTCCAAGGAGAAAACGGAGATGCGCCATACTTGCTGAACCCTTCGAAGATGGCTAGGAAGATGCTCCCGTGAACTGGCACGTCGAATTGTGGCATCTCGTCCAGAAACTGGGCAGTCTTGCTCAGGTTTCCCTTCGTTATAGCGAAATGCTTAATCAGGATGCGGTACGTTCGCATGTCAGGAGTCTCATGTGCGAGCTCCTGTAGCTGTGGGCGGAGCTCTGGTATCTTTTTGCCGACGCGTGCAAACATGGAGTGAATATGGATGACGGCCTTATCCATTGACGGGTCCATCTGGGGTATCTTAGCAGACGCTGAGTAGCTGTCCTTCATATACCCGTAAACCTTCAGCGCCGCGTCCTCATCCCCACATCTCAGGAAACTGGAGATGACGCAGTTGAGGACCACGGTGTCGACCATCTCCCCGGCCTCCACCAATTCCTTGTATGCAGCCCGGACGCCGTCGGGGTCTTCGCGGAGCCCAAAGAAGTGAATCAGGCTGACGTGGTGGAAGCGGTTGAAGCTATATCCGCGCTTCTTCATCTCCTCGTAGAGCATCTCAGCTAGTGCAAAGTTTCCAGCCTTGGACGCCGCATCAAATAGGATGTTGAAAGTGACGGCGTTCCCCTTGACACCAGACAGCTTTTCCATCTCCTTCCACAGCTGGAGAGCAGCCTCGGCTTCGGTGTCCGTGACTCTGCCGACATATCTGCTTGCTAGGGCCAGGGCATGGTTCCATTCGCTTTGTCGCAGAGCAATCCCGCAATCCTTCGCGTCACCGATGAGGGAGAAGTACCGAAGCATCGTCTGCGTCTCCTTCTTGATCGGGGTGCCAAATATCTTGAGTAAGCGATGGCGCAGCTTTGCTGGCATATGAATCATCCGAGGTTCCGGTAGCGCCGCGTATAGGCTGTGTATGGTGCCCAAATCAACCCTCGCTGGATATCTCATCTTGGTGCTTACAGCAGTGCCAAGCTTGGTGACCAACTGTCCTATGTCTTCATCGCCGCGTAGTGCTTCATGATATGAAGGGTACTGCTGGTCCTCTTTCCTCTCCGATATCGTGAGCGGACTAGGCTCTGGTTGAGCGTATCTGTTCAGGTAGGGATCCCGGGCAAGTTCCAGGTGTTCGTCCACTGTTCCAACATCCTCATGCTCCACGAAGCCGAGTAGGACGTTCTTGTCCTTCCGCATGACTACATGATGTGATCGACTAGCTGAGGTAACGGCGGAGGCGGCAACGTGGCTATATGATCGAGATCGTCCGCGGATGGCCGAGTTTGAGCTTGTCGGGGCACGAGGGCGAACAGAAGAGGGCGCCGGCAGAAAGGTCGACAGCAGCCATGAAGCTGTCCGAGGACACTGAGTGCCCGGTGGGCGAGAGCATCGTGTGCGGTCCCTCTGGTGCTGAGACGCCGGCGCCCTCGAAGGTCTCTCGGTTCGGAGCTCTGGCCGGGAAGAAACTGCAGCTCGAGCTGCGCAGGGTCGAGTCGAGAGAATGGCACCGCATACGGACCCGTCTATCCGGCTAAGTACTTTCATGGGTTGTCGAGCATTGCGGCCAGGGCATCACCGTTCCATCGAAGAGCACGCGCTCACTGGCGAATAGCTTAATAAAATTGGCGTTTGGAAATCGTTGGTGAGCTGCCAGCTGCGTTACTAAAAGCTCCGGGATGATTGGGATGGGAATATTATTTCGCTGGTGAAGTGCATGGGTAGAGTGGGGCCGACCGCGATAGCCGGTGCCGGCGTTAGGATTGGCCGACGCTCCAAATTTCTGAGTTGCAGTTCGCGACGGACGGAGCTCATCACCTGCAGAGGCACCCCAGACAGGATCGAACAGTCGTGCCACATCCGCCTCTATCTCAATAGTGAGTCTCAATTGCCCAAAAGATGCAGCTTACCAGACATCTGACAAACTTGGCAGGTCAAGATGGGGCGACAGATCAGGCCTGCGCGGATCTACCAGACCGTGAGCCAGGAGCTCAACTCGAAAATCCTCCCAACGTATCCCGTCTATGAACCACCATGGTTCCAAGTCATGAGGGATATCCCCCCTTCCGAAATCATTACGAGGCCGGCTATCGTCAACACCCAGAACTCCAATCGCAAAAATCGCAAGCCTCAAGGCATCTACAAACCTCAACAGATCGTGCACGAGGAGGACTCCTTACGGAAGACGTTCTTCAGAGACCACCCTTGGGAATTGGCGCGCCCAAGAATGATTTTGGAAACAGATGGAAAGGATTATCAGAGATGCGACTGGTCCAAGGGTGTCCGCCAATACAGAACGCCTCTGACCGGTGAATGGTAAGCTAACCCCGACTGTTCAGCTCCTCCCTCCCCTCGGAGCCACAACTAACAAACAGACAGCGTCGTCCAGCGCCAGCTTTGGCTCATGCACAACAAAAATTACCCGAGAGCAAAGGCATACGACATTGCAAGAAAGGAGTTCTACGCGCTGCGCCAGGAGGAGGAGATTGAGAAGCGCGTTGCCAGGGAGGAGGCGAGACACGTCGGGGCGTACTTTGGCAAGAACAGGTTGCAAATCGCACAGGACCTGGAGGACAAGGAATTTGAGGTCTGGAAGGGCTGGGCGAGCAACAGAGCTGTCATGATCGAGCAGGCGCGCACTGCCAGTTACGCCAACTTTGGTGAAGAGGCGACGGATGAGGTTGCTGTCGGGGCGGAGGCGGAGGCGGCGGCTTGAGCAGAGAGGCCCCGGGCCTTGTAAGTATATGTACTACAAAGATCTGTATAATACCAAAATTCCAGGTTCCTTCGACTGCGAATAGTCATTCGATGTGCCCACTTCTGTGCCTGGCCCTGTGAACAAATTATTGGGGAGAGTGCCGTGGCCGTTGTGGATTGATCTTCACGCTTCAAGATCAGTGGCTACAAGCTAGCTGGGTCGTAGGTTATCAGAATAAGCCGAATTTTTGCTTCCATCGAGTGAATTGAGCGTATGGTCCTGTATTGGTGAAAAAAAGGCATGGGCCTATGGCTATATTATTTCTCCGATGCCAAGCATTCACGACCTCCTTTTCTACCTAGGTCAGAAATGGTTGAGGTATAACAAATTATCATATCTTCTTTCTCACAACCATACAACCTGCATTGGCCACGCCGTAGGTCTTGGCTACTTGCTCATGCTGAACCAACAAGATGTCGGCAATGCCAGTGTAATGAAACAGCTTCCCTGTCAGACTGAGGGTCTGAATTCTGGCCCACGACTCAACGTAGATGACCTGCATGGTGTCTTCTGGAACAACGTAGAGCATCTTGAGGAGGTATGCCGCTAGACCGACAATGAAGCCAGTGGCAGGGCCATTGGTGAGAATGATGTCGGGAAACTGCTGGCGACTTCTGGGGCCCTTGAAAGGAGAGGACAGCAGCAAGGGGAATATCTCAGCCACCGACATCAGGGCGGTAAAGGGCGTTGTAAGTAGGCTCTGGTGAATCTTTCTGGCTCTCGCAACGATGTGTTTGTCAAATGTTCCCACTTGTCCCTCGCCGTGGGTAGTCCTGAGCTCGTCTTCAAAGGCGTTCAGGTGTGTGAGTGACATTGAGTCGCCACTAGAGATGAGATAGCGTCGGTGCATGTCGGGGACGTCGGGAAAGCTGATCTCCATCATGGCTAGCATTTCCTTGGTGTGGCCACCTGAGCCCAAGACGACGAGGAAGTAAGCTCCTTTGAGCAAGCTGGGACTGGTGGACTTCTTCGCAGCGACATCAGACAGATGAATTGGTCGCTTTAAACGAGACTGCTGGATTTGAAGGTGGCGGGCCTACATACTGTCAATATTGAGTGGGTTTCCAAAGACAAGTTGATCAATTACCGTGATAAAGACACTGCTGGAGATGACACCCAGAACTAGGGTTAAGAGTAGGGCCCTCCATGAGGACTTGAGAATGAGGCCTAGGCCAAGGACACAGAAAGCAGACGCAATACCGATCAGAGTAGATGCAGCCGCCATATTGTCATGTTATAATGAGACCTTTATTCTTGTTTAATTGCCATTTCCCATCAGTGCGTGGTGTTGTTGCGATTATTCAACCTGTTGAAATTGATGTATCAGTAATGTGTTCTGATAAAATGAACAAATATTACTCACAGCTTTGCGTCTTATGAGAGAACGTTTAGAATGTCGATCTTCGACGGCTAATCGGCTGCAATAATAACCAAGTAAGTGATTTCCCTATTGAAAGACCAAATCTCGCTTCATCGACGAGATATCAAAAGCCCTTCAGTCTTGAGGCGAGTGGCTTTCAAGTGGATATTAGTGCACCGCTGGCAGTGACTGAAGCTGTCACTGGAGACTTGTGGGGACCCTGTGTGATAGATCCAATTGGAGCAGCGGTGCTCCAAGCTTCCACCTTGTGCCGGGCTTCAGAAGGTACTCCGTACCTCAGTGTAGGTAATCCGCTAGGGGGCTCCTGACAGAAAAAGCGGATGACCTCATGTTCCTGCTGGGACTTGAAGACCCCTGCGACTTCCCCTGCTTTCTCCCAGGAATACGTGCAGACCGCCCGGCAGAATCTCGAAAGTTCTGGGCTACAACAATATTGACGAAAGACATACCGTCAACCTGCATAAATGCTTTGTATGGCCCGAGGAGCCTCGAACCTCAAAGCGCAATGGCAAACTTGAGAAGCGGCAGGCTGCTGACCTGCTTTTACTGCGGCAAACGGTCATCAACAAGATACGATGGCCTGATTTCGGAATTTCTCTGCCTAAAATGCGACGCGACAAACTATCTGGACGAGGTGAGTAAACTAACCTACGGCACAAAGCAAGTCGCGATTCCATCTGACAGTAACCTAGCGCGGAGACATCACCGATCCTCCAGTAGCCAAGACCACCTCAGCGCCTGCTGCGACGACGTACGCGATACCGCGATCTCAGTCCCCCGACTTCAGTACTCCATCACAGAGCATTTTCTGCCCGACATGTCTCAAGAACCAGCATCTGTTCACCAGCTCCCTGGCACAATACCTGCCTGAAGACCCAGACCACCCCGACTATGCCGAGCTCGAGAGAAATATGTACAAGTTCCGTCGACGACTCGAACAGCGATACCCTCAGATATGCGCCCAGTGCGAGCCCAAAGTTCAAGCTCAGCTGGATCAGGCCGGCTACACGGCGCGGACCGACCATCTACGACGCATGATGGATAGGAGCAGGAAAGTCAGGGTCGCTCCAAAACAATTAACCTCGCTAGATATTGCGGCTAAGGTGGGAAAGTGGCTCTGGTTTGGTGGTATTTCTTGCCAATACCTGTGGCATGTCGCATCCTTGGCTGCTGTCTTTGCGACGCAATATGATGAAGGGCCAATGCGAGACCCAGACGCGGATGCCGAAAGCACAATGGTACAGAGACTTTCACTTGCTCTTACACTGCTTCTTCCTCGGCCTGAGAGACTGATACACTGGAGTCTATGGACCAATGCTGTGAGCATCTGGTGGAACCCGAAATTCGTTCAGGTCTTCCGTGGCTTCTCTCGTCATATCCTGGGCTTGTCACACTGGTACACCTTTCAGGGGCTCATCATCTTCACTCGATTTCTTGCCATGAGAATGACCGAAATGAAAGGCGGGCGATCAGCCGAAGGAAGTGCCCAGATGAGCCTCCATGGACTGATGGCTGTGTTGATGCTAGCTGTGAGTGACACGAATTACGATCTCCCGAAGGCGCTGCTGACTCGATGCTGCAGATATACATACTTGCCCAACGATCCGTACGTGTCGACATGACACCGCTATTCCAGAACACCGGAACACCAGCTGCGTCATCACCAAGACCGCAAACGGCGCAAGCTCGAGAGGACGACAACAAGAACATGGCGAATCTTCTGGACGACATTCTAGCCGAGTCCAGCCCGAGGCCAGGGATTCCTCCAAGTCCAACGAGCGTTGGCTCAGCATCACCAGCACTCTTCCAGCGGGAATTGCAGCACAGATCGAGCAACCGGAATATTGGCATCAACACTCCGCAAAAGCTGCCTCAGCCCCAGTATTCGGAGGAAATGGATTGGTCTCCGACACAATCCAAACACCGGGCCTTCAACGACTTTGGACCCCCAAAGGCACCGAACCAGGTGTTTGGGCAACCTGATTCAGGCCCCAACTCGAGCCCGTTCTGGTACAAGGTTCCTCCCGCGCCGATAACACCGGCGCAAAAGCTTCGCAACGGTCCCAAGGTGTTGACGAAACCGGTGGAGAAAAAATCAATCTTCACAACCGGCAGGACGGATGCGTCCAAATCGCGGGGCGAGGACGCGAGCAGCGACACGGGCAAGGTGGCATTTGCGCAACCCACGTTCTTCGCGCCCTCGGCAATGTCGAACCCCAGTGATCCACGCAGCTCCTTGGCCGATCTGCTCAATTCGAGTTTCACGCTGAGCCTAGACGACGATGAAGAAGAGGGAGAGACGTCGGCGGCAACGAAGACGGAAACAGGAAATAAGTACGCTGAGCTTGCGAACCCCGGACCTTCGGCACGAACGGCTGGTCTGCGTAACAATCGCTTACTGGACGTTTTCACCTTGGCGATCCTCCTCGGCGCGTGGCTCCATGCGACATCTGCGTCATACCCGTATAGCCGGGACGTAATGTTTGGCGCCATGCTCCTGAGCATGGCTATTGCCATTCACCTCACCAGCGACGCAATCAGGGACATGCGCAACGAGAACACGCCCAGCTTGGCGTCCATTATCAACACGTCGCTCGGGATAGGAGAGCTGGCGGTGGCATGTCACTTTGCGCTCCAAATATGGGGTGATCGGACGCCGACGTCCGGATTGCACGGCGCGTCGGTCATTGGAGCGATACTCGCGCATGAGATGTGGAATGCTGCTTGCTAGAGAGCATCCGTATATCCCGTTGGCCTCCGTCGGGTGTTGTGGAGAAAGAGACAACAAGACACCAAAAGAAACACATGAGATGAGTAACACGAAGCTTTGATTGGCATTGTTCAGCGGCGTTTATCGGAATTTGGGTATAAGGCTGCATAAGGGGCACACAGGAGATTCATTGCCTGGGTGACCACTTGGATACACCAACGGAGAAGAGAGTAGAGAGAGGTTCATGGACTTGACGTCTTTGCGCCCTTTGGTTTTTGGGGTTTACGGGTAGGCAGCTGTGTCGTTGAATAGTTAGACAATGGTATATCGACGATGTCGAACGGTGTTACGGCGGCCCCAGTGGTCCAAGTCTAGCGAAGTCTGGCGGGACCGGGGGCGGAGTGGAGGGCTTTGGGAAAAAATGAGAATTACCGATCATGCATACTACCGCCGTTCCACGCGATTTTCCTCTCTCTTTTCCCCGGCTCGCCCTCGCTCTCGGGTCCTCTGATCCATCGTCTCCTCTCTGAGAAATCAAATTTGTTAGCCTCGATGTGAGTGTGCGAGTACCTACTTAATGGTGTGGTCCAGCTGTGCGTTTGGCACCCGCTAGTCTGCGTATTAGTGGTACGACGGGCTCTGTTTGCTTTCGGTCGAGCCGGGGCACCGTTAGGAAATACAAGTACTCCGTAGAAGGTCGCGGCTGAGTGAGCCGGACGAAATATCGAATCAACTGCCCGTTGTATGGCTGGGCCTGCCATGGAATCCTCCGAGGTAGACCGACGCTACGGGCCCGGTGTACGCTAGAAGTATAGAGAGTTATTGCTAACCTTGCTACGCGTATGCTACGATGCTGTTCCGAGCTAGATCGTGGTGCTTGATGGCCAGATGGGGGAGTGCTAGCACACGCCAGAGGCGCCGCCATGGCGTCGTTCATCGCATGGCCTGGGCTCGTCTGCATGCCTTCGATGCTGTGATTTCATAACGCTGCTTTGTATTCGTGGATCGCGGGGTTTACCCTCATAGCATCATCTGTCAAGTTTTCATCGTAGAGAATTGGTTCCACTAGTTTACGGTCGGTCGTGGGAAACAAGCACGACAAGATGCCCAGGATCTTGTTCGGCATCTCACTCTTTTTGGGTCTTTGGGATAGTGACCCGAAATTGTGAGGCCCGGATCCCTGATGACAGGAGCAAATCCAAAGTACCTGAAGTTGACGCGAAAGAGTCTTGGAAGATAACAAGTGATGATAAATCCAGGCGAGTCTCCGCCCGCCGGTGGGACGGACGTAAGTAACCCGCTCGTTCGCGAGGTTACCAAACTTAACACCGAGATGGTAACGGGGAATCATCCCGGTCAGCCTCATCGAGAAAATCTGACAGGCATCTGCCGCTCGGTGCCGAAAAAGGCGAATGTGGCCGGCCTACGAGATACGGGTACCAGGACCCTAGCCAAAATCATTGTTCGGTGAGTAATAACAGCTTAGTCTCCACTCAGCAGAATTCGAGGAGTGCTATCTCTCTCCATGCTGCGTAATAAAGTTGTACTCCAGTATGAGTACGGATACTCGCCCTCTCACAACCGTGGTCCGTCAGAAGGTTACCAGAAGCACTAAGTAGTACGCATTTGCAGTAAGCTTTGTGATCGCTAATGGGTACTTTTTTGTGCGATGCTCGTAGGGCAACTCCAGACGTGCCGGTATTTCCGGGTGGCTACCGGGTAATGGGGATAATCAGATAATCATCGTGGGCCGCAAGGTAAGGCTTTCCTTGATTTTGGGCTGGGTATGGCACCAGCTAGCGTCACCAGTACCGTGATAAAGGCGACTCAAGGCCCCAATGCTTCGAGTTGTGATGAAGAGTGAGGTAATGCCGTCACTTTGGCAGCCTGGCTGAGACGGAATTGGCTGGTTCGAGGGTTGGAGACAGGTAGTGTTTGCTTTTCCCCTTCTCTCTTTTGCGTCATGTCAGCAAGTAGATAGGTACACCGAGGTACCTTACGTCGCTTACCTTGCTATAGTTACCAGGAAGTCGGTACACACAGTATAGAACCCTTGCGTGGGATTCCGTACGGCTTACACAGCCTGCCAGCCTCTGCTGAAGCCACAGATGTTGGCACCAATGTAAGTCGCATGCCACGCTCGGTCGAACCTGTGCGGGAGTCGACTGTTTTGGGCGGCGTCCGTACCAAGGGGGCATATGACGTACTGAATGGATTGTCACTGCGAAGCGAGTGACAGAATGCGACAGCCTGGAATGGGGATGAAGCAACCAGAAGAACCCCATGTCTTCATCAGCTATTCCCTGTGAGATAATATGTATGCGTCTTTGGTAAGTTGGTTCACCGTACTGTCGAATACAATAAGTTGTGTGGAATGAAGTGAGGTCAGCGAGATTCGAGGCGGGGGTGAGACTGGAATGCTGGTTTGTCCAGGAGTTCAGTCAGAGTCTCCGTAGCCGTCTGTGTAGCGAACTTTGGCGCTTCTTTCCGGCGGTTGCGGGATGACTCCAACAGAATAGAGTCACGTTGACAGTTGCGAAGATCAGTCATCGAGCTTCCGTATGTCGTGGGCGCTCGATCGACGCAAGACGAGGCTGTTCGTATGTGGCTGGGTGACGCCGTCCGAAGACCCCCGCGTCCGCCGTCCGCGTGAGTTCCCCTACTGGCCATGACATGGCACGACAGGACGCAAGAGGAACAGTGGCCTCGAGCCGGGGCGATGCAGACGATGCAGGGCGCCTGTCTCGGAAGGCCAACCACTGCTGGACACCACCCATTCAGCATAAGTCGAGCACTACCTACTTTTGTTGATCGCTGATCGTCCATGGATGGGCGTATTGCGAGAGAAAGTTATTTGGAGAATCCCTGCTTGAGTCTCCCCTCTCACTGGTCCAGTGGTTGTAGTCCATAACACACGGTTTAAATGCAGCTCGACCGGCGGACTGTCATGAAGGGGACCAGTAAGGTTTCGAGCAAATGTTCCCCCAAGATGCGACTCTAATCGAGACTGGCAAAGTCTGGGGAAAAGTTGATGGTTGGTGTCCTGTTGATCCCAGCATTCGCGTTGCGAGCAATAGCAACTGTACTCCGTACCAGTCGTGCCAGTGCGAGGTACAACCGTTAATAGCATGGACGGACGCGCATCGCTTTATCGGTCGGGTTTGAAGGCAATCCGCCACTCGCGGAAGACGGGAAGAGGAGATCACCGATCATATCAAGTTTTGGGTTGAAATTGGTAGAGAGGTCCAACCGCGGGTTGGCGCTGAATCTCTGTAACTGATCGGTGTCTGTCGAGTCTGTCTGTCAAAGTGGTGCACTGGTGCTGCCACAAGAAGACGCATCGACCGGTGCCCGCCGTCTTCCCTTTTGCCTCGTTGTCCTGGTGCGCCCCGTGGCTGAGAGTTGCCGATCATCTGTGGCTGCTGCGTCAGCGCTCAGATCATCGGAGGGTTTTCTTTCTTCTCGCTATGCGTGCTCCGTACGGACCGCTCGCTGTTTTGCTGTTTTGCTGGTCTCTGCGCTTTCCTTTCCCTTTCTGTTGGCTGGTCCCTGATCGCTTGGCGGTCTGCCACAGTTGTCACAAGTTTGTTGTCGCCCCTTTTGGGACTTTGCTGTTGAAAGCCCGAGACAGCCTACCCAGCCATCGTGGCATACCTTTACAGGCTTGCTATGGGGCTGGAGGATGTTGATGTTTCGTTGCGCGGCCAGCGAGTGTCCATCTTGCCAGGTTGATGCGAGTTATGATGATGTTGTGGATTTGTGATTGTTATACCAAACTCCAAGGAAGAGACGGTCGTGCAGATTAATGGGAGTTAGGTTGCTGGGTTGAATACCTACGGAGTATTGAGGTACGTATCCCGCATTTCGCATCAAAAAGGTGCTAAGAATATCATGCCTGAGGGTTGACCTTAGGTAGGTTCCACGGGAAAGAGGAGTGAAGGTACGTATCGCCACAAGTATCCGTACCTCCCCTTCTCCGTGTCAGAAGACGTACCCAGTCCCCCAAACAACGGTCTCTCTGCTTCTCTCCAGCTTGGCTCTTACGGGTCTGCGGCTCCAAAGCTTACAAAGTCAGCTCGGCTCAAACTCCAGTGGCAGAGTGGCCCAGAGTCGCACCTTGTTTGTTTGTGGTTTAGTGAGCGTACCCTTGCTGCGTCCCCCACACTCCCATCTCTTGTATCTCCAGCGTGGACTTTGGGGGAGAGATACATGGTCAGCCGAGTCCTCGCCCTTCCTAGCCTCTCGCTGGCCTGAGGTCTGCATTGGCCGGGTCCAGCCCACTACGGAGTACACACTCGTCACCTTGGAAGCATTGCATTTTCCCTTTGAATTTTCTTGTCCCTCACTGTCTCCAGCAAAAACTTCAGAGAGTCCAGTCTGAGAGTGAACCTCCAGAAGTATTCATGTACCTCTGTGCCGGTGGAAGTAAGGTACGACAGGTACGGAGTACATACGTCCCTTCCCCAAATTTTGTGATGCCACCACCCCACCCCTCCTCCTTTTTTTTTCGTCTCCCCTTCGTGCCTTCCTGGTTCTCCATTATCGAGACTGTCTCCGACCTCCGCCTTCTAAGTCCGTTCAGGTCTCTGGCCGTCACCCATCAAAATCAATCTTTTTCTTCCTCTCTCCGTCTGCCTCTGCCTCTGCCTTCCCCTCTCCCCCTTCCTAAAATTTAAACCAATACTTGGGCCTTGAACCTGAGACAACCCCCAAGGCAGATCTTTCTACTCACTTCACTTCGTCTCGTCTTGGCCAAGCATTTCGACCAAAAGCCAAGCTATTCGTACGCCAGCAGAGAAGAAAAAGGTACGTAGCAGCAGGCCTTCCCCGTCATTCACCTTTGGGTTCCTTGCGCGGTCAGTCAGGGCAGGCAGGCTCAGAGGTACCTTATCACCAAAGCCAATGCATGGGTGTACTTCAGCCTCCTCCACCGCACCCACGTCCCACCCACCTCACGCACCACACCGCTGACCATTCATTCAACCCATCCCACACATTACGATGCTCATTTACTAACCCGCTCCTCCACCGCACCCACGTCCCACCCACCTCACGCACCACACCGCTGACCATTCATTCAACCCATCCCACACATTACGATGCTCATTTACTAACCCGCTCCTCCCGCGCGCACCCAGGGTCCTTTTCCTCTTTCTACCTCTGCCTCACTTCTACAACCAATACCAATCAACTATCTAAACAACCCCCCAAACACTCTTCATTTGTCTCTCTCGCCTGCACAACTGGGATTTCCAAATTCGTCACCGAGATCTTGCGAGAACGAACCGTCGCCTACGCCTGCGACAACACCAACAAGACCACCTTACCCCCGATTCACGACAAGATGGACCTCAATTTCCAACTTGCCGCCCGTCAGGTTTCTGCCTGTGCTCTTTAGAGACACGCAAAGGGACATCTTTCAACATTGCCTCTTGTCCCACGGGAGGAAAAACATCATTGCACGCTTTTCAACACTCCTCAAAAAATAAATACCAACCGACAACACGTACCGCTTCGCTCACACGACCACTTACCCTTTCCTAACCTTTCTCCGAAACCCTGAACTTTACTACCCACGAACCCCAGAAGACACAAGTACTGCAACACCCGTGAACAGTCACGCGATCAAGCTCACTCCACGATCACTCCACCCACGACTTACACCATTACCCCATACCATGGCTGGTGCCGTGGTCTCCAAACGAAGTGCGAGACAGTTCCTCGAAGACGAAGGCGGTCATCCCGCAGAGCATCCTACCTACCACCCCGCGAGACGCAACTCCAAGCAAGACGATCCCGTCCCTGTTGAGATGGCCGACAAGTACCAAATCAAGGGCCCTTCGCGGCAAGGATCGCGCGAGTCCGTAGCTGGCTCCGACTCTACACTAGAAGGTTCTTTACAGAAGCAGATCATGAAAGCGATCGAAGACGATTCCCAAACGGCCGCCATTATTGGAGAGAAGACATTGGCCAGGCGTGAGGATGGACTCCTCAAAGTCAACGACCAGGCGAAATCGCCTCTGGGCCCTACTATGTCGCCTGATATTGAGCGAGTCTTGCCAATTGATGGACGACCAATTAACTTTGGCGTTGTTGTCCCCGGAGTCTATCGAAGCAGCTATCCCAAGCCTGAAGACTTTGGCTTCATCCGCAATCTTGGTCTCAAATCAATTGTGTAAGTCACTACAGGTTCCGATTCTCGCCAGCGGCCGTTTCTAACATAGCTCTTAGTACCCTTGTCCAAAAAGACGACGTCGATGAGCCTTACACTGCTTTCATGTCAAGCAACGGTATTCGTCACCATGTCTTTAACATGAAGGGTACCAAGAAGGAGGCCATTCCCATTCGCACAATGAAGTCAATCTTGCGGCTTGTTCTGAACCGAGAGCACCACCCCCTCCTCATTCACTGCAACCATGGCAAGGTATGTCTACAACACCAGACAGTCTTGGTATCGTTCGCCCACTAACATGACTATAGCATCGCACTGGCTGTGTCGTTGGCGTGGTTCGCAAGGTGACGGGCTGGGAGCTCAACACTATTGTTGATGAGTACCGGGCATACGCTGAGCCCAAGATCAGAGACTGCGACGTTAAGTATCTCACCGACTTTGATCTCTCGGATCTTTCCAACCTGTTTGTCCACGAAGCGAACATGCGGTTTCGCATTCGACACTTTATGAGAGTGACCCTATTCACTGTCTTTGTCGTCTTCGTCTGGTTCATCTCGGGGCATAGAATGCAGACGACAGCCAGACGCGTCAAAGAAGTGAAGTAATCGTCCCTGTCGCGGGTGTTACAGACTCTGGCATTTCTGCACGATGCTTGGCATTGGGCGGATCTTGGCCGAAGTCTGAACTTGGTGGAGCGCAGCGCAACATGGTACAGCACTCTAGAAGTAGACTGGAGACTGTTACCCAGCGACGATACCATACACAAAGACAGAAGAAGACTACACAGCGATGATGAAAGACAGGGGAGAAGGCTGTCACGGCACCGGTGAGAGGAAGATCGACGAGATGAGTCGAAGTACATGAGAGGGAGCAGAAGAATAAGGACACAAAAAGTTTGGTACATTGGGACTACCGCCCTCAAAGATGCAGCATAGACTGCCTGGGTTGGACCGGCTTCCTTCAATTTTTCTTTGTATGGATAGACAGAATACTGGGGACTCATCAAGAGCTGAGATGTCTCCTTTTGGCGTTAACTCGAGACTTGGGAAGTCATCGACAATGGCATTTCATCAAGTACAGGCTTTTTCCTTTGCTTTTTTGTTGTAGAGTATTACTATCTTGTTAGGGTAGTTTGGACAGTTGACTATTTGGGGAGGTTATGACCTTTCTGCAAACGCAATCGACTCAAGTCAACGTAGCTGATTTCTACATTGTCGAGATTCGTGTACATACTATTCCAAAAATTTGGTCTACCCTTAAAGTGCCCGTTTCTCCATCTCCACGCTTGCTATTTTCGTGTGCAAGCATTGATTCCCCCAAGCGCTTATCGAGATCATGGTATGTGTGTATGTCGATCCATCCCCAGACGCTACTGTTTCGCGTAACGACGTTTCGTCTCATGACTCGACGTATATCATTATCCTAACAGACTTCCCCTATAATCGTACAATATTCCTTACAGTCGATACTATTAATGTCTACGTTGGCTTGGCATCTTGAGTTTCTTCAGACAACCCGAGCCGAGCCAAGACCGCGCACCACCTCTCAGGGGAGTGGCAGCACTCCCACGGCAGAGACCAGATGGAAGAACATCATGCCTCATGTTTCCCTGAACATGGCCCCCCTCGAGTCTTTTCTCTCCGCCTGGCATCTCTCAAAACTTTTGTCTTCTCCGCCCTTCTCTCCCTATCTCATGACTCCCCGCCCCAGCGATTCCTCTCTTTCCTCTCCACCTCATCCTTCTTCCGATCGCCATTGGCGTACACCCACGCGCCGGCAGCAGAGTTGGCAAAGCCCATACCGATGGCGGTGCCGCGGACGAGGCCGCGGGCGGTGAACTTGCTTCGCAGAGGTTGGCGGCGGCGCAGGGCGAGGAGGGCGTAGAGGCCCGAGAGGGCGCAGGTGAAGCCCGCGCTGTCTGTGGGGAAGCCGGCGAGATTGACGTAGCTGCTGAAGAGGAGGGCGGGCGCGAAGGAGGCCGGGAGGATCTTGAGGGGCCGGCCGTGGAGGGCGCCGATTAGGATCGCGTGGATTGCGGGCGGGAGGGGGTTTGCTGGAGAGTGTTAGTGGGGGGCAAGATGAATGGAATTGGTTTTGGGGCAGTTGGAATAGAGGGGAGGTGGTGCGTACTGCCATAGTCGTGGATTTTGCTAAAGATTGATGACTTGACGTCTTCCGTGTCTGAGAGGCCGTTGTCGGCTGCCATTGTCGCTGGAGGATTTGGGATTTTGGCGACCGCAAGACTGGGTTGATTTCGCTGTTGGAGCGAGGAAAGGATATCGTCACTGATTTTTTGGAGTCGCAGCAGGGACCTTACCTCGAGGTAGGTAGGTACCTTAGCTCATTCCCGTATTAGTGACATATGTTATCGATAAGAAGAGACCCTGCTCGGATGAGTCAGCCGAGCCGCATACCCAATCAGCTGGTCCGTGGTTCCGGGGCGTCGGGCGAGTCTCTCAATTTCGACCTCCATCGAGTGGATTGGAACTTGGTACAGTGTCTTGTTCCCCCCATGTTGGCTGGAACTCTCGCGACTTTGCCTACATTTCTTTCGCTTTCGCAAGATAGTCACACGATTCCCTCCGGCGAACACACAAGATTGTTCGCCGCTTTCCGGGCTCATTGACGACAGAGCCCCGAGTCAGCGAGCTATTTGCTGCACCTGGTGCGGGGGAGCATCGCATCAGTAACGTGGGCTCTTAGCCTTGCATCGCCTATCTTGCCAGATTGGCAAAACCCACCAACGCAACATCGCATCCTCCAACGACTGCGCGCACCCACGGCCGCAAGGAGTCTCGATCCAACCCGCACACACTCTGTGTGCTTTTATACGCAATACCGTCAATCGCAATCATTAACTTGATTCCGACCATCCGATAGACGATTCCTCGATCTTGCCCCGGCAACCACATCACCACACCAAAAAAAAAAAGAAAACACAAACACACATACACACCAAACCATGCCGAGCGCAACAGCCTCGGGCGCCGACTCAGGCGGCGGCGCCCGCAACCGCGAGCACAACCAGGGTAACCAGGCCCGCGCCTACACGGTCGACCAAAAAGCCGCCGTCCTGCGGATCCGGAAATGCTCGCCGACGGCCTTTTACGACATCCTCGGCCTCGAGGAGGTGAAGACGACGGTGACGGAGAGCGAGATCAAGAAGGCGTACCGCAAGCAGTCGCTCCTGACCCACCCGGACAAGAACGGCCACGAGCACGCCGACGAGGCCTTCAAGATGGTCAGCCGCGCGTTTAGCGTGCTGGGTGACAAGGAGAAGCGCGAAAAGTTTGACCGGTTCGGTACGGACCCCGATTCGAGATTTGGGCAGGCACAGGCGCAGAACCCGTTTAGTGGATTTGGTAGGCGGCAAGGCGGCGGAGGGGGAGGGGGTGGTGGTGGCGGCGGTGGTGGTGGGATGGAGGAGATGACGCCTGAGGAGATGTTCCAGCGCTTCTTTGGCGGTGGTGGGTTTGGTGGTGGACCTTTCGGAGGCGGAGGTAAGAATGAAACCATTTCGAGAGACTGGGCGATGAAGCTAATGATGGCGCGCAGGTTTCGATACGGGACCTCAGTTCGTGTTCAACTTTGGCGGCGGTCCGGGTTTCAGGGTACACCAGTTCGGCGGAGCGCGGCCGCGGAGGAGACCGCGCGAGGCGACGGAGCAAGAAGGAGGCGGGCTCTCGACGCTCATGGGCCTGCTCCCGATCCTGCTTCTCTTTGTCTTCCCGCTCATCTCCAGCCTCTTTAGCGGTGGCGGCCCCGCGACGCCGAGCATCGTCTACGACAACCCCAAGGGCGCCTACACGCTGGGGCGGACGACGCCCAAGCTTAACGTCAAGTATTTTGTTAACCCCAAGGAGGTTGAGTCGTTTTCCAAGGGGAAGCTCAGCCAGCTGGACCAGACGGCGGAGAACAACCTGGTCAGGACGCTGCGGTTCGAGTGCGAGAATGAGATGATGGCGAGGCAGAGGATGTACGATGCGGCGAGCGGGTGGTTCTTCCAGGACCCGGATAAGATGCGCAGGGCGGACGAGTTTGAGATGCCTTCGTGTAAGAGGCTGGAGACGTTCCGTGTGGGCAGGTAATTAATGCGTTTGGGGGGATCTGTCTGTCTGGTGATTACATCTTTAAGAGGAATAGAGCGGATGAGAGAGGTGGGGGAGGAGGCAAAGGCTTTGTATGAAATGGAAAGGGAGCTCGGAGAAGTTGAGAGACGCGCCCGCTTCACTTTTTCTCCGTTTGGCGTTTTCTGGGGAGAACTCTTTGAGATTCATAGCATTGTTGGGAAACTCCGCGTCGGGCATTTTCTTTCTGCCTTTGGTCCCCTTCTTCGTCCTTCTGTCGTCCTTTGCGATGCAGATGCAGTGTTCTTTTCATATATTCCTTCCCCTCTTCACGCCCTGCGATGCCTTTTTGTCTCTCACCCTCTCACCCTCCCATCGCAGATCAAGAATCGACATATTACCCGGACTATCATGATTACTGCCTCTCTTTTCTTCAACCCATGTCTGGCCTGTCCCGCACCTTGCTGAAGTGGAGGTCCCTTTCTCGCAGTGATCCACAACCCCAAACTTCGCCTATGTCGGTCGGCGTCGGCCCTTTGCTGCCCACAGATTCACACGATATGCTCGACTTGTTTCTTAATCCCCACAACATCGCGGGACCCTCAACCAGGAGCTCCAGCAAGCTTCCCTTCTCAACTATCCCCGATGGCACAATTGGCTAGCGCGTCAGACTGTTAATCTGGAGGTTGGTGGTTCGAGCCCACCTCGGGGAGTTCTTCAGTGGTTAGAGTCCATATGTTCGGTTGAGAACTATTCTTTTGCATCTGTTCTGTTTTGTTTTGCACTGATTTCGTGTTCTGGTGATTCTGGCTGAGAGGCCAGGTCAAATTTTGTTTGAAGTGAGAAATGCAGTTGGTTTGAAGCCACCGGCTTGTTTTGCTGTGGGACTTGCATCTTTTTGGGGTGGTTATGTTGATGATGTACTGGGTACTATAAATGAGTAACTTGTTTCGGGTTCTCAGATACCTAACCTACCTAATCTTTAGCAAAATACTGCCAGAAACATACTGTGAGATGAAGAGATACCTCTATAGAAGGGCAATCCAGAGTTGTTTCATTCAGATATTACAGTGGGCGACATAATGTACAATTTGAGCTGAGAGTCGGAGCCCAGACGTGCGCGTTTTTTCTCTTTGTCTGTCTCATCAAATCCAAGGCAAGATCCAGAGCCTTGAGGAAATATAGCGGGCTAATGAAATTTGGATGCTTTCTCCAGAACTTAGTCGTGCGCCAGTGCTATAGCAGTGTCATTTGGGGACCGCATAGTAAGAAGAAGCTACTGCCGTTTCATGCATCTTTCACGACGACGACGGAAGCGAAGGGAAACGCGATTTCATTTGCTGCTAGACCCTCTTGGGAGAGCAAGATGTCCCGAGCGAGTTGAGGTGATTGATTGATCAATTCCCGAGAGTCACTATTGCGCCCGAAATATCTCATATCTCTACCTTCGTTAGAGATCGAGGACAATTATCGAGCTTGTTTCCCACCCCCCTCCGTTTTCCTTTGACAACACTCTCTCGCTGGTATAATCAAATATCGTGCTGTGTAGCTGTGCAAGCCTTAGTTGGTCTCTTGGATCATCGCATGTCAGGACTATCGCGACAAAGCTCTTCTCACGAGGTCTCAGTATAGCAAGCGGCATGACTTGAGTTGGATGGTTTGATTCTCTTAAAACCCCTTCTACAAATCCGCCACCAGAGCTCCCGTTAGCGATCTCTTCTTTATGATACTTTGACAGCTGACCGTGCTGCCGTTGATTCCGGAGAAGAGATCTCGGCACAAAGCGGCGTCAGTAGTAAGTTCTGCACGCCTCAAAGGTTAATGTCTCCCGGAGCCGGACCGCCGGGACGTTACCTATGGGCATCTGCGATGTACCCACAAGAAGGGCAGAGCGTATCTTCACGAGATATAGAAGGCGCCACCTCTGATAATGCCTACATTGACAGAATGATCTACGTGGTTGCTTAGCTTTACTCATATAACGACGCCATCGGCGGAGAAACGTGAGAGACAAGTGTGCCGAATAATCTCACATCCCAAATCCAAGATCTCACTATAGATATGTACCCCTAGAACGTGAAAGGTCTGTGGATGCCACGGGAATACTTTGGGAATGGATCGACTGCCGTCGTGATTGATGCCGCCCGCCGTCTTCCAACCTATCCCTATCCTTCCGGCCCGCCGGGTCATCGACTGCTCCGAGAGCGACACCTCAGACTTGTGCCTTGCTTTCCGAGAGGAAAATACCCGAAAAAGTAGGTAGGGCTAGCTAATTGGTCACAATCTTTCGACCCCGGACTCGGAGCAGGGCAAAGTTGGTCTCGTGACTCCTGGGCCTCGCAAGTCTCTAGTCCTGACAGCCATGGGGAGCATGCTGGGCTCCAGGCGCTGGAGAGGAGGGCAATTGTCGGGATATGCCCGGTTATCAAGGGTTGAAATGAGAGGAAGACCATTACTTTGTACAGGACTCAAAGTGGGAAAAGGTTTGTTTAAAGTTCACACTGTTATATCGAGGCCTCTGTTGATTAAAAACTCTTTGCAACCCCAAGTCGGGACACTACTCAAGAGAGAGCATTTCTAGTTGATACCGTGAGGCTCATCTTGATGTATACGAGTAAGAGTAAGAGATGAATTGATGCCAAGCATAATGGAAGGATGGAAAGGTGTCAATGAAAGAACTTTGCAATTTGGCGTGTCCGAGTAAGCAAAAGGAGGCAGATGCGTTAAAACTCTCCTCATCTAGCGTCAAACCGTCCCATGCGGCCACGAACGGGCTCTACGGGGCATGTTCGAGAGAGATGCAGTGCCGAGGGAAAGAGTGGACGTAGGGTGGAGGTGAGATCGGAAATCGAGATAAAATCGAGCGACATTGATTCCCGGAACAAGGTTCACAGGCTTAAACGATGGCCTTAATGTTAGTAAAGCCACCCATAATGCTCCGAACGAGATTCATGCTTCGAAGGGGGGGGGGGGGGGTCTCCTCTCATGTACGCCTGCCGTGGCCTGCCTCGTCAATGGTAGGAAACCTCGGTAAGGAGGTTCCCAAAGCTGGACGTACAGCGTCGGCGACTCCCATGGGCCATAAGGCCTTGTGGTAGCAGCCGGCGTGTCCCCCGTCTTTGACCCCGTCTTGAAACGGAGGCTCGGGCCTTGACGAGTTGCAAAAAGGGCTGAGGGTTGTGTGAACTGTGGGTGGGCTGTATGCGCGTATACAAGCCTCCGAGCGAACATAGCTTTGACACTAACTGGTGAGGCGTCACCAACTAACAGCTGGCTGTTAAGGCATCGTGGGCACTCACGCAGCTAGACGGCGGAGGCGTTGGTGTTGGACGGAGAGGCGGGGTCTGTCCCTGTCCGTTAGAGTCACGGGCACGGAGCACCGGACGGCGGGCTGCGTCATTGCGCGGGGAGCACCCATGGGAGTCGGGAGTACGTACCGTCTGGTGTGTGGCTGAAGCTGTGGACGCCACAACTCTACCCCACTGGGTAACGGCGCGGGCACTTCTTTTCAAGGGTACCGTTTCTTGCTTTTTTCTATTTTCCACCTGTTGTCTCTGGATGTTCCATGATGATTGATTCAATCTGGTCTCGGCCGTCTGCGTCAAGCTGTAGATGTAGGTATGGATCGACGAGGACGGCTCTTTCATTTGCTGCCCAGTCGTATCTCGGTATCGCAATGTCGTTCACTGAGCATCAGACAGCAGGCGGGTGGCTGGCGGTGTACTGCGCGCGTGCTGATCGAGTGGACGCGCAAGCTTTCGGCGACAGGCTGTGCCATCTTACCCGATAGTTTTGTACTGATTGACGTGAAAGTATCGAGGACAGCTGCGAATGGTTCATGGCCATTGTCGTCGTCACCATGCGTGTACCGAAATTTGCTATGTCCGCTAAAGAATCCCCATGTGTACGAATTGTGGTTTGTCTTATCTTCCAATGATGGTGGCCATTGGCCCGTGACATTTTGGCCCTATGCGAGCTGCAATGCTTTGCTATGTTGTAATAGGTAGGTCTCATATGATTCCTGCATGTATGCTGTTGCCTGGCGATTCCGCTTTGTGTAGTCGGTAAGCGACTCGAGGAGGTATCCAAGGATATTCCCACGGGGCGAAGTCTTGCCAGGGCCAGTCAACGAGCATGGTGGAATTGCCGCTGGCTCTTTGCCGCAGGTGTATGTCTTCTCACCATGCCTTCAGCGCTCTACAGACTGCGGGAGAGCTTCTGGTGGCAGCTGCGGTACCCTGTCCGCGTAACTCGAGGTGCTTGTGCCGCGCCGGGTCTGCGTCCAGGGGCCCACTTGGTCGTGCCGCAGCGGAGAGGCGATGGTACGGAGTTGGTGGTGAAGCAAGGCGGATGGTGTTGTTGAGGTCCATGCCTTGCTGAAAACCCAGTATCAGGGATTCGAGGCAGCAGTGGTAGGTGCTGAGAAGCGTTTGTCCCAACTCTTGCGCAGTTCCTTTGGCATCCCTTCCATCTAGTCAAGTGATGTGCGAGATGAAATTGTCGGGTCCTAGTTCTAAACGTCGAGGTGCAGTGCTGGGGAAGAGGTTGGCGGGAAGAGTCTCTAGAACAGATGGGGGATCCGGGACGAAAAAAGACGTCAAGTCAGCAGCACGTTCCCAAATACGAGTAGAAGTACCTACCTACCTTTACGGAGTACCTCTCCAGTTAAGGTACCTCAAACTTGGGAGGAGGTGGTGGTGGGGGATTTTGGAAGGAGCGAAACCTGAAAGTGTAAGGCGCA
This sequence comes from Colletotrichum tamarilloi, assembly GCF_030869305.1. Lineage (NCBI taxonomy): Eukaryota > Fungi > Ascomycota > Sordariomycetes > Glomerellales > Glomerellaceae > Colletotrichum > Colletotrichum tamarilloi. Next base: position 42,252 of record NW_026849457.1, read on the forward strand.
CCGCCACTTCCATGTGCGTGCCCGCCCGCAATCCGCGAGCGTTGCGCCGTGTGCTTGCGTCCCGACGGGTTGCGTGGGCTTTCTCCGTTACGACGGCTGCTGAGGTGTACGAATACAGTGCAGTGATGCTCCTGGTGTATTCGTCCAGTGTCTGCACTAGCACAGGTACCTTGTCAGGGCCACTGCTTGCTCGTTGCCGCCGCAGCTGCTGCAGGCTAGTCTTGGCTCCCATTGAGGTGCTCTTTTGGCTTCCCAGCAAGTTCCGTTCCAAGGTTCCTCAGACTCTCTTTCCTGCAACCTCCAGACATTTGGCTTCATCCTTTTCGGCAGCCTGTATTTCACAGCGTTCGGGATACACCGGGCTTCAAGAGCCTGCCGTTTGATTACCCATTCTGCCAAACGGTTCCGGTATTGCCGTTGGTCGATTGTCTCTTGTTGGCTGCTGATCGCTTCCAGTGCAATAATTGAGAGGTTTCTATTCACAGCCCACTACGAATGACGACACCCACTGGAGCTTCAATCTCACCTTCACCTACGCCCTCGTTCACGCCTAGCCGCTCGCCGAACACCCTCGACCACACCTGCAGCTCTCCCAGCCGCAGAATTTCGCCTAAATCGAAGATATTCTGATTTCGCGTTGCTTCTATTTTCTTGCGACGAACGACAGCCGCTCTCACGAATTCATTCCGTTACAACCACCCAAGTCCGAGACCTCGGGACCCTCGTCGACATGGTTACCCGCAAGCCCGTCCCCAACGAGACCTCCCTCGACACCAACGCTGCTGTCCCGCGGGTTGAAGACATGCGGAAAGAGCTTTGGAGCGCAACCGATTCTCCTTCCGACGTAGACAGTGTTTGGGACGATGCTCCTCAGCAAAGGGGCGCTGCAGCTCTGAACCAACAATCAATACCCCAAGACGTTCCCGAATCTCTGAAGCCCGGCGGGGTCACGGCACAGGCCCCCGGGATGACCAACGGAGTATGGAATGACGTTGACGGCCACCAACCTCAAATCGCCAGCGAGACAAGAAGCGAGTCCAACGAGATCCCATTGGTATTACGGCCAGGAGCGCCACCTTCACGGTCCGACACAAACCCGTTCAAGCGCAAGGAAGTCCGCGACGACTCAAATCCAACATCACCGCCCACCAACGGGACCCCGACGATGCCTCCGGCGCAGCCGCTCTCGCAGATGAGCACCGGCGAGATCAGTAATAATCCATGGCAACCTGCCCTCGACCAGCATGCTCAGAGAGCTGCCGCCGCCAGCGCCCAGCAGTCTTTGCGTACTCAAAATAGCGGAGAGTCTGAGCGCGATGCATGGGCTGCAACGCAGGAGCCAAAATTGCCCGCTATTTCGACCTCTCCAGCACTGCTATCGCTCCCCTCAGAACCTACCTCACCGGCATGGGACGACTTGCCGGAGAATCAGAGCAAGAAACCACTGGAATTACCTGTAGCCTCCATTCCCAACGATGCAGTTGCAGACCAGAATGCCTGGGACGACGAAGGCGGACAGAACAAGGGCAAGGGAAAGGCCCCCGCCCCCGCTTCCGTTATCCCTCCTCCTACAGTCGAAGACGGGCCTATGGATGATTGGAATCTCATCGACGTCGAGCCGCCCGCTGGCCCTCCGCCGGGCAGATCGCAAATGCCGAATCAAACGCACGACAGGCCCGATCAGGTCTCCGACGACAAGGTAGCGCCAGCATTGCCTCCGCGGAACGACGACGAAGAGCAACCTCCGCGCCAACCCCCACGCCCTGTAGACGGCAAGGCCGAAACATACCAGATCAAGAACGTCCGTTGGCACGATCACAGCGCGGATCAGAACCCGCGAGTTTCGCCCATCCTCGTACAGAATGCTAATGGCCCTTGCCCTCTTCTTGCCTTGGTCAACGCGCTTACACTTACAACTCCATCGTCTCTATCAGAAACGGCCTTGATAGAAGTCCTGCGCTCTCGAGAGCAAATCAGTCTCGGGTACTTACTGGACGCGGTCGTCGATGAGCTGATGAGGCGAACACAAGAAGCTTTGCCTGATGTATCTCAGTTGTATGCCTTTTTGAAGGGTCTTCACACAGGAATGAACGTGAATCCACGTTTCGTTCCCACGCCTGAAATCATCAAGGCCTTTAAGCGCACTTCCTTGACTCATTTACACCCGACCGAACGCGACGACTTGATTCCTGGAACCTTCGAAGACACTAGAGAGATGGCGCTCTATGCTGCTTTTGCTATTCCGCTTATCCACGGGTGGCTGCCCACTAAGAATGATCCGGCTTACCCTGCTTTTGAGCGCCAGGCCGCCTCTTTTGAAGACGTGCAGACGCTCCTGTTCCGAGACGAGGAGCTGCAGGAAAGGTTGGGGGAACTGACGGAAGAGGAGGAGCTGGTATACTCAGACATACAGTCGATCAAGGCGTTTCTGGAGACTTCAGCCACACAGTTAACGCCATCTGGACTCGAGGTCATCACAAAGGCCATGAAGCCCGGCTCTTTTGCCATTCTGTTTAGAAACGATCACTTTTCAACACTCTACAGGCACCCTGCTACACAGCAACTCCTGGTCCTCGTCACCGACGCAGGCTACGCCACACACGACGAAATTGTTTGGGAATCCCTAGCCGACGTGAATGGCGAACGCACGGAATACTATTCTGGCGATTTCAGGATCGTGGGCGGGGAGCAACCGCAAGGGAACTCCAGGGGACAACCTACTTCGAGGAACAATGCCCATAACCGACCGAGAATCGACACGAGTAGTGCCAATGAAGGGGGCTGGACTACTGTGCCCGGCCGCGGCCGCAACAAGCATCTCGAGGCTCCGGCGCAAGGTGACGAGATGCCCCTGTCGCCCAATCATGAGCAGGAGGATCGAGATCTTGCCCTCGCGCTTCAGTTACAGGAAGAGGAAGAACAACGCCATCGGGCAGAGCAGTCGGCTCGCCGGCGCGAGAGTCAGCTTAGCGAGCAGTATATCGAGCAGCAGGCCAGATTGCAACAAGGGCCCACGACTAGACGTGCAGCCGACAGGCAGGCTGCCCGAACCGGCACCGGTGCACGCAGCAACAGCAATGGCAACTCGACTGCTTCTCGCGGTAGCCGTCGGAACTCTAGCACTAACGTGAGCAGTGCTGCAGTACCGCCCACGTCGGGTCGGCAGCCTGGGCAACCGCCGCAGCTGGTGCGACCACTGGTTCCGCCGACAGTTCCTGCTCGTCGACAAGGCGTGAATCGGCCGGCTGACGAAGGCATGGATGATGCCCCGCCGACGTATGAGCAGGCGCAGGCGGCTGCCAAGTATGAACCACCTCCTGGGCACCCTCACCATCATGCGAGCAGTCCTGTCAATAGACAAGGCAACGGGGGTGCTGGACCGTCATTCCCGCTGTCGCCCTCGCGGCCAGGTATGGGCGGTGGTCGCGGGCGCGTGCTGGGACCCGGCGGCGTTGTAGGAAGTTCGCAAGGTGGGAGGGAAAGGGATTGCATCGTAATGTGAGCAGAAGAAGCTCCGGTGCTTTTTATGATTGCGGCGTTTTCGTGTCATTTGAATTCTTGCGCAGAGCATGGACAGACTTCGACTCTGACAGGCAGAGTTGACAAAGCTTTTTGCTGTACAAACATTTCCTCTCAGCGGGCGGCGTTGGAAATAGTGGCTTTATAGGATCGATAGCTGATGAATGGAAGAAGAATCATGGCCCTACAGCTTATGTTGGGATCTCTAAATATTCTTGTGAAATAAGTCAACAAATAATTAAGGGACTTCTACTCCGTAGTTTTTGACATGTTCCTGAAGCTGTGGTGGAGGCTGCAAGGGGTAGCTGTACAGGATGCTCAGGAACCTCCCCGATTTGCAGAGCAGCTCTTGCAACCCCACCAATTGCTAAGGCAAATGGGGAAAGCGGTCTGGCAAGCCGTGGCTTCAACGCGTCGCAGGCCCAAGACCCGGAGCTCCCGCCGCCAATTCCACCCAAGCTGCTTGATGTCATTGATTTTGTGTCGCACTTTCCACATACCTACAATCAACGGTGGGAAGCTTGGGAAGGAGGGAAAGCGCACCACGCTACAATACCTTGTTCTTCTGTATTTCCTTGACTCATTCTACTCTCTGCTACTCTATTTCCTCTATTTCTCTGCAATTGGATCGTCCTTTACCAGTCGAGAAGGAACTGAAAATGCCCCTGATTGAGGGGTGGCTCCCGCCGACGCGGGAGAACTGGCAGACTATCACTACTGTGTGGCAGCTTTCCTGGCCTGTGGTATGCAACAACAACTCCCTTGAGCCATTTGGTCACAACAATCGTGGCTAACCTTTGCTGACTTTTCGATGTTTGTATAGTTCGGCTCTCTGCAGTATGTCATCAATTGGTACGGCATGGGCAAGACCTCGGTCACGAGCCGCCTCAACATCCCCGGCCGCCTGGCATGGTTCCTGATGGAGGTTCCGGGCGTCACGACGTTGTTGTACATCATGAACACCCTGCCGCGACAGGTCGGCATTGACGATCTGCCGTGGCAGAATAAGGTGCTCGCTGGGTTATTCGTATGCTCCCCCCTCCCTCGCCCTGATTGCCCACTACTAGATCTACGTCGACTGATAATTGGGCGCCACTACAGACCATCCACTACGCCTACCGTGCCGTCCTATTTCCGATTCTCCAACCCTCAATGTCCCCAATCCACGTCGTCGTTGCCTCTTCGGCCGTCCTCTTCCAACTCATGAATGCGACATGCCTGGGAAGCTACCTCGCCGCCTACGGCCCTACCACAGCCTCAGCATGGGACTCTGCCCTCGGCCGCGGCGGCATCGCGCAGTTTGCCGCGGGCATTGCCGTCTTCTACGTCGGCTTGACGCTGAACTACTTCCACGACGAGGAGCTGCGCGAGATCCGCAGGACGGAGCAGCGGCGCCAGGCCAAGATTGCGAAGCAACAGAAGCTGGAGGGTAATATGGATATGGCAAGGGGCGTGGATAAGCATTATCGGCTGCCTGACACGATGCTGTTTCGGTATATGCTGTACCCGCATTACTTTTGCGAGTGGGTGGAGTGGTTTGGGTTCTGGATGGCGAGCGGGTGGAGCGTACCCGGAAGGGCGTTCTTTTTGAATGAGATCTTTGTCATGTTTCCGAGGGCGAGGAGCGGGAGGCGGTGGTATGTTGGGCAGTTTGGGGAGGAAAAGGTTGGGAAGAAGTGGACTATTATTCCGGGGGTTTATTGAGGGTCTGGCTCATTGGATAACTAAATTCCATGTGTTAATTCGCCTGAAGGGCTGCAGACGCTATTCAAGACCTTTGCTACTGTTTGTGCCCAAGTGTATCTCCGAACGATGGTCAGGATAAGCTTTTCGACGACCAGCGAGGGTTCAATCTCTGCATCTCTTGCTCTCAGGGTATCTACCTGTCTTCTCTTCACCCGGATGGCAGCTCGAAAGCATTTGCTTCCCTCCTAAAGCCAACGAGCTGCTATCGGAGAAACACTTAGTTGATAGTACTTCAGGGCGGTTCCCGCGCGAGTGATTCCAACTGATATCTTACTCCAAGCCTCTAGATATATCGGTTTACATGCTAATCTATCTAACGGCAAGCTGAAGCAGATTCGACACCCACGAGAATGGCGCCAGACACGAAACAAGAGGTTAATAGCAACTAGTCGTCATTGACAACGATGTCTATCAACCGGCTTCCCACCGAGACTCTATTCCTTATCTTCGGCCACCTTGTTGACGAACTCCCCCCCTTTCCAGGCGACGATGTCAAAGTGCTAGAATATAGACACGCGTCCTCGCGCGACATGGGACATTACCGGAGATCCGTAGCCCTCGAAGAACATCTCAATACCGAGGGCCCACGGAGTAGAGAGGATATACTCAGCCTGGCTCGGGTCAACGGCCGATTTTACGATATCTGTGCCGAGCTTCTCTACAGACGTATCATCGTCACGGATGGCAAGGGGTTTATAAACTCACGCAAGCTACAAACCACACTGACTTCATCAGGAGCCGAGCTCCAGAAAAGGGATATGCAACTGCGTATAGGCTATGATCACGACTACGATATGAGGCTAAGTGTGCCACCAGTACTCTTCGACCCCTCCGGATTGACCCGACTGAGGACTCTAGAGCTCTCCGGCGACGTAGGAGGCTGTAGGCGGCGATATCCACGGCCCCTAGCACACTGGTTCAGTGCCATCCCCAAGCTTCCGGGTCTCGAGCGTCTCGTGTTGAGATGCCTGAGCTGTGTGGTCTACGACTTCATGGAGGCCAGTATACCCGCCTTGCCGCGGGTCACGGATCTGTGTCTTTACGGCTGCGATTTTTCCACAGGCAGCTTCTGTACACAAAAGGACTTCTTTCTATGCTTCCCGGCGCTGCGTACCCTTACCATCGGAGCGAGATGGAAAACGGGGCTCCCGAACGACGCTCACGCCTTTGCGCCGTTTGCAGACACGTTGGAGGCGTTTACTTGGTACGATATGGGAGCCTCGTCGCCCTGGCCGACGAGGGATCTCTCAATATTGGCGTACCCTCTACAGGCGCGGGGGCTCAGGGCGGTAAAGCACCTCAAGGTGACGAGTCTGCTCGAGCTCATGTGCGGCGAAACGGACGGCTGCGCGGCTGGAAAGACTGTTGAGACGATTGAGCTTCTCGATGGCATCTTTGACCTTGAACATGTGCCTCAGCTGCTGACGAAAGATGGGAGATGGAACGGACTTGATGAATCTTCTTCGCCGGAGTCTTCGCCATATTATTCTTCGTCTTCCCTAAGCTCGGAGGAGACGATTTCGGAAGAGATGGAGATGCTGCTCAAGTTCCTGTTCAGACAATGTCGGGATGTGTATAGGCAGGTCAGAGTTCTTGACATTCGGGTCATTGATGATAATGATGACACGTATAGAACGGACGAAGAGAGAGACTTCTTGCGCAAGCTTGCACTGGATTATGTCGGGATTTTCAAAGAGGAACTTGACGTCGTCTTGTTGCAGGGTTTGTCTGGTTAACGCCGAGATGAGGATAGGTACTGGCTGCCATGACCCCGTATTTAGTTCGACAATAGATACCTGTATCAATGATGACATACGAAGAGCATAACTCACCAGATCTATGCACATGAGACATGGGTGATTGGTGGGCTTGCTTGCGATTGAGAATAACGGTGGAGATGGCATCCCCAGGGGACGCGTTCTAAGCCTCCAAGGTTACCATCCAGTCTCGGCAAAGACGATGCCCCAGCCAACTGCAATTGAGATCAACTGCAATCAAAGGGTATCAGTAATAAGTAGTCGAAGCACTGAACCTTGTTATCTAGAAATCAACGGAGTTCCTACTTAGGGTGCAGGGCCGCTGTAGGCGACCTCCACAACTATGTATGTGTCGGAAAGAGCTCAGCACCGCCTACCTTGAGGGTTAAGTCAGAGCATGATTATTAATTGTACTCATCTTTTCCGATATAAGAACGTACGTATCCTATCGAAGGTCGACATAAAGCCAACCATTTGCAATAGAACCAACACACGGATCTCAAGACACATCACCGAAATGCAATCTTTTCATTCACATCCGCAGAGCCAGAATACCTTGTCAGATAAGATGGTTCCGGTCACATTGAATTCTCTGCCATATGAGCTGCTGCTCATCGTTGCAGAGAAGCTTGTCGAGGACGAACTTTCCCCTAGTTACAAGACCGAGTGTACATATGAGACTTCGACCCAACAACTAGATCGATACTGGAGAATTTCGCACCAGCTCGGGAACCGCTACCCTATCGAACACGAACAAATGCCATTTATACCGGACAATGGAGCGGCCCTCGTCAGTCTAGCGAAAGCCGGGAATCGGCGGCTGTTAGGAGCTTGTTACGAGGTTCTCTACAAGAACCCTATTTCTGGGCGAGGCTTCCTTGCCTTTGGGGATACTCTGGAATACATCAACCTAGCATGCCAAAACGAAATGCAACACCTGAAAATGCTTGAGAGCCCCAATGATGGACTTGAATGGGATCGCATGTTGAGAAAAGGTCTATTTGCATATGAAGATGTCACCTGCAGCGACTTTGCCAAGGCAATCTTGTTGAAGCTACAAGGCTTGAAGAGCCTCAATATCTCCTGCTATAAATCATACATTATACCGGCTTGGATCCCAACGCTGTCGTCTCTGCCTCCATTGAAGCACTTGACACTGAGAGATTGTCTCAGACTCGAGGGAGACAGTTTCCCTTATCTCCTCTCACTTGTCGAGGCGCACTTTTACCATTGCGAGTTACTCGAAAACGAAATTTTGCACGTATGCCTTCGCTCAAAGTGCTCGTCATCGACAAGTCTGCGATGTAACCCTCTTGCCGAAACCGTTGAGACATGCATGTCGCTGGTTCGTCGAAGGGCCTGCACATTGTTATTATTATCCTATACGCCAGTTTCGGCGGGTGAAATATCTCAAGGTGAATCTGATTCATGATCTTTTTGAAGCACTCAAATACAAAGAACTTCCGAGTTACGACGGTTTTCCGAATCTTGCGGCGACTGTCGAGACCATGGAGTTCACCTCGCGTGTAACCGGTGGAGCCCCAAATGCACGTGCCCTGTACTATTGGAATTGGGAAAAGAGTATGGAAGAGCTTCGGTACACCATGAATATGATGGGGGAGTGTTGTCGGAAAGAATGGCGGAAGGGTTCGGCTTATTGGCATTAGCATGCTCGCTCTTCCCTACCGCCGCGAGTGTTCAGGTTATGATGGTCTCCAGCTTCTCGAGTGTGCCAAAAGGCGCCTTCAGCAGGAACTTGGTATTGAGTTGTTGATTCCATAAGGCTAAAGGGCTCTCGACTGCTATGTTATCGATCAGAAGGTCTGGGCGAACGATGTCTCGTGCACATCATGGACGGGCGACGTTGTAGTGGAAGCAGAGAACTTTCGAATAAGACAGCAGCCCCGAAATTAGGCACCGCAAGAAATAAGGCTTAAGATTTAGAAACGATAGTAGAGAAATTTGCAATCATTGCGTCACTTCAGAAGCAAGGACGCAACAAGTACCGCGATTTCTCTCCCCATCACGAAAGCTGTCAACCTCGCATTTAAACGTCTAACAGAAGCAGCGCTTCCATGCAAATCCTTGAGAACAACCAGCCTGGACTTGATCGTCAGACATCGGACGTAGAATGCAAAATGCACGTGAGGAACTGCCTTGCCGATTACTACATGTGGTACACGATCGAATGACGCTTGGAAACGAGAAGCGAGGCCGCTGGAAAACACCGACATGTTTCATGATAAACACCAAAGAACGAGTCTAATCAGAACGAAGGGGCCGATCCTGACCTGCTACAAACTCTAAGCTAGTCATGCAGAGCTGGCCTTGCAGTTTTACCCCAACATTTATAAGACGTCGAGGAATCGCAGCGGCGTCTCGAATCGGGGAAATGAAATTTCAAATCCCCGAAACCCAGGACTTGATCGTTTCCTCCAAAAAAAAAAAATTCGCTTCCAACAATGCATTTGACATATCCCGACCTCGTGCGACGGCTCTACGACCTTGAACGTCTTGCTGAATCCCCATTGCCCGGAGAGCGCGGCGGGTGTATGTCGAGCTATGACCGGGCCTCACGCTATGACCCAAAGGAAGACAAGTACATTGACTGGGACGCCAACGACGATGGGAGAGGCATCATTCGCGAAGAAGGCGAGTGGGTAGTCGCCTTTGAGCAGCAGGGTCCAGGAGTCATCTGGCGGACCTGGTCCGCGATGCCGGATGTCGGCCGTATCCAGATCTTCATTGACGACGAGCACGATGACAAGCCTGTTGTGGACATGCCCTTCCGGGATCTTTTCGATCGGTTTCAAGGGATGCCACACAACTTCCCCTCGATAACGCCCACTCTGTCAAGAGGACGTAACTGCTTCATTCCCATTCCGTACAACAAGTATGCCAAGATCCGCCTCGGGCCTGGCTGGGGAGCGTATTATCATTTCACTTACACCTCATTCCCCAAACACACTACCCTTCCGCACTTTGACGGCAACTTTGATCGGGAGGCTTGTCTGGCATTGGCCGCAGCTGACCGCCAACTGAGTCAACGTGGTTGGTCCGCACTGCCTCGGTCAAAGGGCGACACGATGGAAACATTAACTGTCACCATCAAACCGGGTAAGAGCCATACTGTTCGGGAGTTGACGGGCAACCGAGCAATCACTGGCATGCGCGTGGTGCCGTTGGACCTTGTCCAGGACTCTCATCACGTCGCTCAGATTCTCCGGGAGCTCGCTATCCAGATCACTTGGGATCATGACAAGTCTCCAAGTGTCTGGGCACCACTGGGTGACTTCTTTGGTAGCGTTCCGGGCATCCAGACCTACCGCTCCTTGCCTCAGGGCTCAACAGACGGGGGTGGTTTCTACAGTCACTGGTTCATGCCATTCTCCGATCGCGCTGAGATCAAGCTGGTCAATGATGGCAAGAAGGAGCAGAAGCTATTCTTCACCATCTGCCACCGCCCACTGGAAAAGTCTGCGAAGCACATGCTTCGGTTCCACGCCAAGTGGCACCGAGATGCCTTTCTCGAGAAGCCGAAAAAAGAAGGCCGCGAAATCGACTGGCCTTTATTAATGTTAGATAACGGCCCTGGAAGATTCTGCGGCGTGCAGATGCACGTGTGGAACCGCTGGAAAGATCCCAAGGTCCCATCAAAGGACTGGTGGTACGGCGTCGGCGGCGACAAGTCTATCGACTGGTGGTGGGGCGAGGGAGACGAGAAGTTCTTCGTCGACGGCGAAAAGTTCCCGTCAACCTTTGGCACCGGTTCAGAAGATTATGTGGGCTACGCGTGGGCGGCCGAACCGCCATTTCCGACTTTTGACAGCGCTTATGCCTGCCAACCTTACATTGAGCTTGATGCTAACGGGCATACATCAGTCTGTCGCTTTCACGTGTGCGATGACGTGCCTTTTCACAAAAGCTTCGAGGCCTACATTGAGAAGTATAAGCCCAATGACTGGGGCTCGGGCAACAAATGTCTATACGCCGTGGTTGCTTACTGGTATCAGAAGGCTGGGGGCCATGATGCGTACGAGAGCGTGTCAGTAAAGGAGCGCTATCTCCAAGTAAAGGAAAACTCCGAGCGAGTCGGTGACGGAGGTGGGGAAGAGTTATGAAATCCTATCGGATCATGTAGTTAAGTGTGCTATCTTCAATTGACGATACGAGCTGTACGCAGTTTACAGTGGATTACGACGCTGCTCTCTTCCAGTTGCTGTATTATTCTTAGTGTCACACAAACTCTGGAGTTAATTTCTTCAGACTTTGTTATGCCCACTTGTCAGTCGAATGTGAGTGGACCACTAGGTACAGGGCGTCAAGGGTCACCGGCGCAAACCGAACGGCGAGCAGAAACTCAAATCCAGGGAAATTGAATGGCCGCTGTCGGCATTTCATAAGTAACAGATTGAAGATGAGCAAACCTTCGCTCTCGTTTCTCACGTCATCAAATTTTCCGCGTAAACCTTTCTGCATCATGTCACCAAACAATTCTCATCTCCACTGATACGACCACACAACCAAAGCTGCGTCGTAGTGATCTCGCTGCCAACATGGAACTGTTCAGATGACTTACAAGATGATAGCAGACACCTCACCGATGATGGGTTTCATCAATCCTCCGTTCCATCCACACTAGCCCGCCAGTCTGGGAAACCGAGCGTCACTAGCATGCCTCTGCTTGTTTGCGGCGACCAAGTATCAGACAAGCTTTCCGGCGGGAGGGCAAGTGGATGCTTGAGCGACGGGGTAGCCGCGCGGATGGGGCGTTCTGAAGCTTAGCAGCCCCGCAAGAATCGACTAAAATCAACCCGGTAAGGCAAAGGGATGCGACACAACATGGGGGGACCCTGAGTTCCATCACCACGGACTGTCATTTTCAGTTGTACATAGTTCCGATGGTCCAGCTCATGACAAGTGGCAATAGGGACGGATATTTCGCCTGTGGGGGAGACGCAATCACGGCTAGCATAGACCCATCCAAACGGCTTCTACGGAGGGCGAGCGTTTCAGCGGTAAAGTTAATATCATGAGTTGAACCCCAGCAACTCACATTTTCGAAACAGTCAATGTCTATCGGCATCTATGATGAACTGAAGATAAGGCATAGCCCCTCCGACATAGTCTATCTATCCTGAACTAGAAATCGGACAAGCATTTGTAAGTTGATAGGCGGACCATGCTGCAGAAAACCTACGGGCCCGGTCGGCGTAGAACAGACATGTTGGTGGCTATGGTATAAAGGGGAAGTGAGCGCCATACCAACCACCGGCGAGCAGTTGACTTTGGTGGAATAACTTCCTTGGGATGCAACCTTTTGTGGGAGGATAATGGACGACGGCACACCATGATATTGACGAAACCTTTTCCTCCGTCGGCCAGAGAGGCTCGGTGGTTGTACTTGAGCTGTCTGAGTGGTATTGTGGTGTTGGTGGTGTTCTTCAGCCATACTCTGTGGCCACATTTCGATATTCACTCTTATGACTTATCTGGAGAAAGGACTGGAACGCAAACAAGTCATGCAAATCCGTATGATCAAGATGGCGCAATTAACGAAGAGGATGAGATGTATTATCTTGGATCGAAAAAGAACGAAACATCAGAATCACATAGGCTACAGGAGATGAAGTACGCCGTCATTCTCCCAACATTTGTGAGTTCCGGTCATTGGGGGTGAAGAGATAATAATTGCTAATCGAGCGTAGAGTGGACACATGCCTCTTGCGATGGAGTTCCTGCAGTCTTATATGTGCCTTTGTACAGATCAGTCAAAAATCGATTTCCACGTCATCGTGTCAGATTCAAATGAGGTCGTAATGTTCCAAGATGCGATGAAAAAGTTGAAGCCCTGTGGGCCAACCTACAGCATTTTCCCGACGCCAGCGATGAACATCAACGGGCCGAAACCGAAAATCAACATCATCAACATGTTCGACATCCTACCCCCCGTCTTTCACTCTATGACGATCGGGAAAATCACGGGCAATGATACGTCGGCGCTTCTAAAAGAACGTGGAAAATACCAATACCAGACAATCAAGAAGATGTCAGCAGCACTGGAACTCGATTACGACTACGCGCTCTGGCTGGACTCCGAGGCTATCGCCGTGCAGCCGTTCAGCATGCGCCAAACCTTTGATGCTTACGTCAAGGACCCTACGATTTGGAGGTCGAGAATGACCAATGACGATTTCATGCGGAGACTCATCGGCGCCGCGGCAAACGTTCTAGATCGATCGATGGACTCATTCGGACCCGCCTTTTGGAACCTGGAGAGTGTGGAATGGATTTTCGAGAAGAACATGATCAAGGATCTGGTTCAGTATGTTGAAAAGGTTCAAAAACAAGACTTTTGGACTGCGTGGGTCACGCATGGTGGACCGTTCGAGGTGAACCTTCTCAACATGCATATCCAAGCACGAAAGCTGGAGACGACGGACCCCCTATTCACCAAATACCGGATCATCGAGACTGAACGAGAGATGCAGAAATACGGTATGGGTAAGTCATGCATTTCAGCCATACTCCAGCCAGCTGTTATCTATGACTGAGGACTGATCGTTTCAAAAGTTGAACCAGCAAAAGCTGTGATCGACGCCATGACAGGAACTGGCCTCCTAGAGAGGGGCTACAAGTTGTTGGCAGTCCCAGAAATAGTACCAAACTTTTCCTCCATGCTACGCGAAAACGGTCAGACTCTCTTTCGACTCGACAATCTCGACGTTGGTCCACCAGAAGCCATCGATCGGTTTCTGTTGGAGACGCCGATAAACATCATATGTTCGGGAGCTCCGCCGTTGCATAGTTGGTGGGAAGAGCGGAAGAAAAGCATTTAGATAGCGAGTTTTGATCAATAATACCCCATTTGTTTTGTTACTTCAATTCCATCTTCATTAGGTTGTGCCATGAACCTATGATTCTATTAGAGAGGCCTCCTAGCATACAAATTATTCACGATAGCATCGCGCCCGCTATAAGAGACGAGAGGGAAGTACTCTGTGGTTCTCCTAATTCCTCGGCCTAGCACCTCAAAGTAACGCGAGACACATGCCCAACAGTGCTATTGCCAGATGACACAGCGCCCGTCACGTACAAAACCTTGCGAGGGTGGTGCAAGTCCAAAGCTACCGAAGATGCAGCTCCGAGAAGGGGCGAGGATGCAACGACGGTCTTTCCTCCGTGTACCAAATCGATTCCGAGAACCTCCAGAGGACCGTTGGTGGCAACATAGGCAGTCTTACCGTCTTTCGACAAAGCGAAGTCGTCACCAAAGGTGATGTTGGTAGCCAGAGTCTCCGCGGGGCCAGTGGCTGTTCCGGTTGTGAGAGAGATGGGGACTCTGCCGAATAGGCCTTGGTCCAAGCTCACGAAATAAAGTTTGTTGCCCCGAATGCGAATCCCGTTGACGGCGACGCCAATGCTGGAATTCGAAGATACTGGAGCCATCTCAGGCTCAGCAAGAACAGTCTCAACGAGCTTGGTGTTTACGTTGAGTCGAAGGACGGTTCCACGGCCAGAGTCGGATATGAGCAGGTTCTGAGTATCATTCTTGGCCAAACGTGCCATGCCGTTGAGTTGAAGAGCGGATGGGACAAGCGTGATGAGAGAAAGCACAGCTGGCTGGAGCACAGTCCCGTTGCGCGAGGTGCGGAATTTACGGAGGTCGACTTTCCACAAGCCGTTCGAGTTTTCGGTTGAGGTCAGATTCGAGCCGAGGACGTAGAAAACATCCTTTTCGCCGAGTTCGGTGATTCCGAGGAGACTGTTAACGCCGTCGATGGTGACAACAGGAATCGGCGCATGTTTGGCTTCAGGTGACAGGTCGAAAAGGGTCGGAGAGGCCGTGGAGGTGACTAAGAGGTTTCCATTCTCCCGAACCGCAATGTTCTCGAGTGATCGTGCTCCGGGGACGGACTGCAGTGACGTGACCTCACTTGCGTTCCGCCAATCGCAACCAGTAGTAGGGGCCGATGAGGCTGGTGAGAGCAGGAGAGCTGCCAGGCCCAACAACTGGAAACCGACCAGTCGCAATGCCATTATGTTGGTCAATTAAGGATAAGGCGAGAGTACCTAGGGTAGCGAAACGAGCGAGATCATAAGAAGAATGATTAGAATATCCAGTGTGGCGGAGTACTATATTTCAAAGATTCTTGAGCTTTATGAAGTTGGAGATAGCATTACTAATACCGAAGCTGTCAGCGCGAAAAGGAGGTAGTTAATTTGTAAAGTGGATGGCCAAGGCCCACTGCGGAATAGTGACATCAATTAGCTGCTTGTTCATCGATCACGTCAAACCGTGAATACAAGCTCCTTCCCCTTGCAGGCATGATTCGGCCGAGTGGGTTCGGCAATGGTTGTGTACGGATATATCTAGAATCCGGTTTTCAGTAAAGCTGCTGCGGACAGGAATTAGATGGCATATATAATCGCTCTTCAGATCAGTATGAAGCCGAGGGCCAACTACGTTGGAACCTCGAGACAGATAATATGCCGGACTACTGAAAGACATTCATCGACCATGGGGCAGTCCAGGCTGTTCTTGAGTAAAAATATTTGCTCTGTTGCTAGGATGCCGCTTTGCCGATGCTTCAGCAGGTAATATTCCGGCGAAAGTGGTCTTCTCTGACTTAGCGTCTCCGAAGCGACGGGATGTCAGCAGAATTGTTATGCGACTCATGCACTGACCAAGCTTTCAGACCGAATGCGACTTATACAAAGACTTTGGAGAGTTTACCTCAGCTTACCTACCATCCTTAAATCCAGGACTTCGGAGAAGAATAAATTATTTCCGTGTAAGTCAAAGTTGTTCATTGGCTCGGGCACAGTTTTGAAGTGTTTGGCAAAGTTTCGTGGCGCCATATTGTGGGACGAAGATCATTGGATCCACGTTCTAGTTGTCAGCCAGTCGCATGTTATCGCCGTAACTCCGTAGCTATGTCGTTTTCGCTGCAGTTACGTCACTGGGAATGGACTCACTGACGCATCTTAAATGACCTCGAAGCCAAGATCTTGTTCTGTTATTGAAGTAGCAGATCATTCATCTTTATGAAATCACGTCAAAAGCAAAGCTACTAATACGACCACAACCAAAATCGATCAAAATGGCCAAGACTTTCCAATTCCAGGACATCCAAGTCAACTCGCCAGGCTTCGGCGCCATGGGCCTGAGTTTCGGCCTGGGAAGCAATCTGAGCTTGGAAGAAGCTGAACCCGTTCTACTTAAGGCAATTGAGCTCGGATGCACATTCTGGGATACAGCAGTAAGTCAATGGCTCTCACGCAGGCCCCTCAACACCATTACGCATGATCTCCATATACACATATGCTTTCCACGAGGCACTAACCTCTTTGCGACTAGGTTGTTTACCAGGCTGGTGTTAACGAGAAGCTTCTCGGCGACTTCATCAGAAAGCACAACGTGCGGGACAAGGTGTTCAGTCAGTGCTTTCGAAGTATTCTCACTTCATTGACTACAACTGACTTTCCTCTTCCAGTCGCTTCCAAGTGTGGATTTGACGTTTTTGGCTCCGGCGGTATCACCAACTCTGCTTCTCACATCAAGCAGTACATTGAGGGCACTATCGAGAGACTTGGTTTCACTCCTGACCTCTACTACCTTCATCGCATTGATCCCAGTAAGCTTCCAAGCCTGGAGGAAGATGAGAGGAAACGTTCACTGACAGGTACCTTACTTAGACACGCCCCTCGAGGAGTCCATCACAGCGCTCGATGAGATCCGCAAGGCGGGCAAGACGAAGTACATCGGTCTTTCTGAGTGCTCAGCGGCCACCCTTCGCAAGGCCAACTCAAGTAAGTCCCACTCTTAGAAGTATTCAGACCCCCCACTAACAATCCGTAGTTGCCAAGATCGATGCGCTTCAAGCCGAGTACTCAGCTTTCGAGACTATCCACGAGACTGACGGTTTGATTGAAGCTGCAAAGGAGCTCGGAGTTGCATACGTGGCTTACAGCCCCCTGGGTCACGGATGGCTCGTTGATGACTTCCAGTACAAGAGCCCAGACGACTTTGCACCCAACGATTTCCGTCGTGGAAGTGAGTTACAACTGGAAACCAGAAACTCTGTCTAACAAACGCTGACAACTCGATGCAAAGGTCCCAAGTTCCAAGGCGAGAACTTCTACAAGAACAAGGCTATTGTCGATGAGATCAAGAAGCTTGCTGTGCGCAAGGGAGTCACGCTGCCTCAGATTGCCCTTGCCTGGGTTGCCGCTCAGGGAATGATTCCTATTCCTGGCACAACAAAGGCCAAGAGATTAGAAGAGAACTGGGTATCAAGAGACGTTGTTTTCTCCGACGAGGAGAGGGTGGAGATGCGGAAGATTATCGATGCGGCCAAGCCGCATGGAAACAGATACAACCCAACCCAGCAGGCTATGGTTGGGCACTAAGCTAGATATGCGATATATGAAGCTATGAAAATTCATTCATGACTGAGAGTACTTTCGAGATTTTTATCGAGCGTGTGACCTTCTGATAGTAAGAAACAGTACACATCACCGCCACTGACGACACAAGAAAAACCACATTGAACCTATATGATATAGAAGGTTCTTTGTCGAGATTTCTCGACCCATTGCTTGTCCCACATGCCAATCTCGAAAAAGCCAACTCTTTGTACCACCGGACCAGACCTCGAATGCCATCGTGAGCTAAGTCCAGCCATGGACTTGTAAGGCGTCTCCAATAAAACTAGACCAATCTCGACCAAGTTTTCGTTGTTGAACAGACTCTTGGAGTTGCCGAGCCTCAGGCAATATAATCTTGTCTTTGGAAGCTGAGTTGGGCTCGTATCCATGATGATGACGCCGCCGGCCGATGGCTCTGACCGCCTGTTGATTTTGAACGGATTGGTGCTTTGCTTCAACATTGAATAGCACTTGGGAATTCCAGTCACAGCAATCGAATCTTTGATGAGATGTTTTTCGGATATCGTAGTCTCAACAGTGTAGTTTGTGAGGCCAATAATCCCCCCTTCGAGCTCCCCAAACTCGAAGTCAGTCTCAAGAGAGATGCGGCCGAAGAATGGTTCGAGAGGCGTGTCAGGAACCGACACGTTGTCGAAATTCTTAGAATTTGGATTGAGATGTTCCATACCGCCCATTCCGATCACAGTCGGCTTTTGGGAGGAAGTTTTGGCGTAAGGGTACCGCACACGACCATCAACTGATACCCATGACCAGGACGGAAGCCACACGGATAGGGGCTCGGGTTGTGTTTCCGGTATAGCATTGAATGTCGTGGAATTCCTGAGGGGCGGGGGCCAGCCTTTGTCTTTCGCTGGTCTATGTGTACCAAGGTCGAGGGACGGCTTCCATGAAAGCCCTCTCGCAAGATCACAAAACCACATTCCAGCTACGTAGCTGCTGAGAGAACGGTCGGGCCGGCGTATGTTTTGCTGAAAGTGCGCTGCTACACCGGCAATCGCGGGAAGTCGATCTTCCGGTTTGCTGAGAGATTTGCCAGAATAAGCCTCGACGACGCGCAGCCAGTCATCTAACCACGGCTGAACCCGCTCGAGGCTATTGTATAGCATTGTTCTGTCGGTTATTCGAGCCCAAGTTACGCGGAAGGGCGGAGCCATAAATCGGGGTTCTGATCGAGTAAACCAACTGCTGATCTCAGGGTATGCCTCGGATGCGATGGACGCTCGGCATTCCCAGAGTACTTGACTCTTGGTGAAGTAGATGATTCTTTTCGACAGCTGCCTCTCCTGGAAGCACCAGCCACGGGAGAACAGGGGCCCATTGGTCACCGACTGGGCCCAGTCTGCCATGTAGGGCTGGAAGGTGACTGAGACCTTGGTCTTCACTTCGTTAAAAGTCTTTGTACAGGGTCGTACGTGCATATCCGGGTTGGATCCTCGAGGGAGGAAGCAACCGCCACTCCCATCTTTCGAGTCCGATGCGACGAGAGTGCAGATAGCCATGGAGTAGATAATTTCCATCAGTGGCAGCTCGCGGTCCTTGTCGGCCTTGTCGTCTTGAACTATACACAAAGAATCGATCCAGAGCCACCCAATATTAAGCTCTCTAGCGATCTTGACGGCATGCTGGAACGTGGGAGATAACTCATCGTAGCGAAGACCAACACGCATCATCTGCTCCAGATTCGCCTTTGTCGTTTGTGGCACACTTTTGGGATCTCCCCAGCAGTGGCTCAACGCGGTGTAAGAGGGCCCGAAGCCGCCTTCATCTCGCTTCAGACCGGCCGAGAGCACCAGGACAATGTTCTCGCCTTCCTCGCCGACGCGCAGCAGTCTTGTAGGCGAAGCAAATTCGTGCTCCAAAACAAGTTCTCCCACGTACGCGCATTTATCGCGGTGCCTTTTCTGGCATTCATCCAGCCAGAAGTTCAGAAGCTGAAACACCTTGGGGGAGTCCGCTTGTGCCGCCAAGGGGGAAAAGTGCTTCTCGGCTGGCTCAAAGTCCTTCGTTTGGCTATACAAGTCCCAATTCGTTACGTGCTTCCCCGGTTTCTTGGAACTAGCATCAGAGTGGATATTGAAGCGGAGATGAGTGACGCAATTACCCCAGGTCAGCTTCAAAAGAGGACCAGGCCTTTGATCCGGAGAACTGTTACGGGCGGGAGTAGTAATGTGCTCCTCGTCAGGTCTGAGTACTGAGTAATCCGCTACCTTAGGTTGCCAATACCCGGGCCATGAGGTAGTCCATAGGGTCCTGAGTGAAATTCCGTTCTTGTCAATTGTGACTTCAGAGTCGCCTTTCTGCCCTGCCTCAAGGGCATCGAATATCAAGGTACAGAAATGGCACCCTTGTTGAGCCGAAAGCTGGATTCTCGCAGCGGCCCCGTCACCGCTGTAGAATGAATGCGAGATTGTCGAGCCTGGTTCGAACAACTTTCTCGGTAGTTTCAAGCATTCAGTGCAAGATCCCTTATGAGACTGTTCATTTGCTCCAGCCATGGGTGATAAACTCAGCTCAGCCATGTGATTAGGCTTGCGTAAGCGGAACTGTCATCGTCTGGTGAATGATCCAAGCGTTCAAGTACGAGGAATAATTTGAAACTAACGGTAGCCTAAAGATGATGGGCAAAATGTCTCCTTAAAAATTGCAATATTAGACAAACGGTTCGCCACTGCCTGCTGTAGCCTACCGGCCTGTCAAAGTCTCTGCCTGACATACTGCCTTTTGGGAAATGGCCCAATTCCAACTGGTCAGCGACTTCTGGGGTGGCTGCATAGGAAGCTCAGCTCCTGCAAGCCACAGTGCAACCGCAGTTGTGGCAGCACATGATAATCCGCGAATCATGCAAAAGTGCAGGTGGCCCAGACTGGAAACAGACAAACCGGGGACCAATATCAGGTATCATTACGAGGCTCTCAACTATCCCAATGGCAATAATCATGATGCGTAAGAACAGAAGGCACCTCCAAAGTGCGGAAATATGTGCGCGCCAGGCGTGTGAGAATCTGTTTTACACCCCCTCGGCCTGAATGAAGACTTTTGAGAGCAATTGAATTCTTGAACACAAGAAGTGCAATTGCTCAAATACTGGGATATGTAAGGACGTTCCAGCTCACTCAAAGCCACACTAAGTTCACCTGAGAGTGAAGCATGAAGCGTGGCATCCTCATCCAAAGTGAGTACCTCTCTGATCGCTGTCCGTGGCTCTGTGTTGAGCTGATTGATCGAATGCATGGATGAGATCGGAGTTGAAAACCAGCCATATTCGATGATGGGACGGGAAGCCCCACACCTCCTTCTAAGGATGCCATGAAGGCCTTGTAGCTCATCGCGCTTGAAAATGCATGAAAACGTTGGGTTGTAATCAGATTGATAAATAACCAGAAGTGCAGCAAACTACAACAACGTGTGAATTAGCCTTCCCACCCCAATTTCAACTACATTTCCCCCTCCTACCTTGGAGTTATTGTGTGGAGGCATTTCTCTTCGGATGACCGCAGCAGCTGAGGCAGTGTTCAAGTACCTAGAAAAATGAGCCGTGTTTCAGTGCCTTTCAGTGCTAGCGCTGACGGTCTCACTTACTTAGGATATCCGCCGCGTCGATCACTTGCTGCAAGGCAGTGAGGTACAAGGCCATGCGCGTGCTTACGCGTAGACATCAATCCGATATCCATTCTGTCACTCTTTACTATCCATCTGTGCAATGAGCAGAAGTTGCGGAACGTGGCTGGGAGTTGAGACTGCTTTGACAGCCCTGAGCAATCGCGAGAGAGCGCCTGGAAACAACGACGCAATTTTATGGTGATTGACATGTTCACAACATGGACAAGAACTGATGGTAACTTTTATATTACGCTGCATACATGTAGACGACCGTATATTTTAGCACACTGGGGTATCACGCGCCATCCACCATCATCATTAGAATTACTCGTTCAAGCCTTCTCGCCCTTGATCACCTTACTGCGACCAATTCCAATCATCTGGAGCATCTCCCTCCAGAAGGTGGTAGGAGGCTCGTGCACCAAAGCATGCTGCTCATAGGCCTCGATAATGGGGCGGTCCCACGTCAAGTCCACCTCATGGGGCTTGAGCCAGTGAGTGCGCTTAAGGACCTTCCAGAAGATGAACAGGAGAGGCGCGACAAGCTGCATCGTGTAGTTGGAGAAGAAGCCTCCGACATCGAACTTGGGGCGGAAGGCGGACCATCCGTAGACGAGAATGACAATGGTCTGCAAGAAGAGGGCAACGTAGGCGCCGTAGGGCTGGAGGTATCCGCAGTAGGGCAGCGTCTTGCGGTCGAGACCCTGGGCCTTGCACGCGTGGTAGAAGTTGATGTACGTGATGGACATGACGAGGTAGTTGATGACACCGCCGCCCGTGATGAGGGCCAGCAGCCAGTTGAGCACCTTTGCGGAGCCGCTGCCGCACTGCAGGAAGGAGAGCAAGGGGAAGACCATGGTGACGGCGAAGCAGTAGACGGGCACACCGTTCTTGGTGGTCTTGCGGAGCAGAGCCGGGGCGCGACCGTCGAGCGCTAAACTGTACAGGGACCGGGTCGCGCAGTAGACATAGGTGTTACCAGCGGAGAAGATGGTGGTGAAGAGCAGAGCATTGACCAAGTGGGGGAGACCCTGGATCTTGAGGTTCTCCATGGCCATGACCCACGGGGAGGCAGCGGCGGTGCCACCGCTGCCGGTTCCGGTGATGTAGATGTCGATGAGGGTCTGATTGTTGTAGGGGAGCACGATGCCGCAGGTCAAAGCGGCGCCGACGAAGAAGAGGCCGAAACGCAGGTAGACGGTCTTGAAGGCGCCCTTGATGTACAAGCTCGGGTGCTTCGCCTCGGCGGCGATCATGGAGATGTATTCCGGGCCGACAATGGTGAACGTGGCAGTGGCCAGAGCACCCATGAAGCCTTCCATGCGACCAGTATTACCCTGTGTCATGTATTCCGCGAATGCGCCGGGCTCCTTCCAGTATCGGAATCCGTAGGCATCGTGGGCGGGGTTTCCTCCGACCATCGTGATGAAGGTGAAGAGGAAGAGGATGAAGATGAGCAGGACCTTGCCGCCTGAGAGCCAGAATTCAGCTTCACCAAAGATGCCGACGGCAACAACATTCAGTAGACTAGAATCACACATTGACGTTTAGCATGCACACACAACGAGCACCACCGAGGCGAGAGGAGAGAGAGAGAGGAGAACGAGAAGGGTCACGGGCGGGCACCACGACGAGCTCTAGAAAGTCCGGTCGGTCTAGTCGCTTGTCCCTGAAATGAAAGGAGAAAAAAGAGTCAATCGTTCCCACGAATTGGTTTGTGACTTACCCGTACGCGATGATGATGGCGATGCAGAAACCCGCCGTCGGACCCGGCTCCGTAATCTTTTCGTTCCAGAAAGAGCACACGAGATTAAGCGCGGTAATTTCGAACGGGATAAGCAATGCCTCGTAGATGAAGTAGTTCCAGCCAACCATAAAGCCGAGAGCATCGTCAACCCAGACACCGGCCAGACGAACAAAGCCACCAGACACGGGCATGTAGGTGCTCATCTCGGCGATGGAGTTGTTAACGAGGGCGACGACGCAGGCGTAGAGGGTGTAGGCAATGAGCAGACTTCCGGGACCGCCCTTGGCGAGGCCGCCGCCGATGGTGACGAACAGGCCGGTACCAATTGTGCCTCCGATGGCAATCAGTTGAATCTGACGGTTGTTCAGGCGGCGCTGGAGGCCATCGGAGTTGTGTCGCACGGAGGAGCCATAGCTGTCGAGAGAGACCCTGTCGTTGGGGACGGACTCAACCGGGCCCTTGAGTTGCTCGGAACCCGACATGGTGAAAAGAGTGAGCTAGTTCAAGCGCAACGGCTTTACTATCTAGACTCTTTCCCCGTGGAGGTATGTTGACGAGAGACGGAGGGAGGAGACCACTGAGTGCATGTGGAGGAATGAAGAAACGGCTCAAGCCAAGTGGAAACCGTGGGCACAAAGAGGAGGGCGTGCGAAGAGAGGAGAGAAGGAAGGAAGAGAGAGAGCAACGAAACGTTTCGAATGGAGGCACGCGGGGAGAATCTCGATGGGGGAGAGTTTAGTTTTAAGGGTGGCAGCAGGCAGACAGGTAGATCGATCAGCGTCTCGTTTGGTCAATCGACCAGGGAAAAACTTTTGCGACCTGGGCGAACTTCTTCTCTTCCCAAGGCAACGTACCACATGCCACACAGTGTACCGAAGAGAGTGAGAAGAAGAATGCGCCGCGCCGGGCTACCAGGTATGTAGACACACCCAAATGCAAAAGCTTTTTCTGCATTCTGCAGCTGAACAACCCACAGACCAGACCCGTACGAACTTTGAGCCAACCCGACCCGCGGGCTCTCGGCGTAGCCTGTAGGTAGATTGCATCAGAAAATCCAGGGACAATGAGGGAAAGTATCCATACAGAGGGCCAGGAACGTTGCAAGTCTGTGTGGAGTTTGACTGGGTTCGTCCCTGATCTCGCACGCAGGCGTTGTAGCGTTTGCGCCCTATGCCCATGCCATCCATGGATTTTGTGTCGACCCCATCCCAATCCTTCGGCGCGGCGCTGGTGCTAAGGCAGAATATTTCCGCAATGTCGTCATTCCTTGTGTTAGCGTCCGCTTCTGAATGCATCTGTCCATTGGACGGGGGAGGCTTGGCTTGACTTGGGGGGGGGGGGGGGCTACAGATTATGGGTTCGGCGACGGAGTACTCGCCCGTGCCAACATGGGAATCGTCGCCGTGTCGCCGTCTTCCGCATCGATATGTTGTCTGGGATTGTAATCAGTATGCCTTGACTAAGACGTATAACTACCACCCTAGTTGCGTCTTATCGATATCACAGCGGCAGAGATATCGGAATACAGCGTTCGCCTCGCAGGATTGAGGATGGGGGAGGCGCAATCTCCAGCTTTATCTGCAGGGACACATTGCCATCTCAGGCAACTCTATGCGGGGTTATCAGATACGTATCCCCCATACTATACTGGACACCACACAGTAGGCATGGAGTACCTACGGATACATCCAGGATTCTCAGAGTTGTCGGCTTGTTCGCTCATCCCAATCTCACTTGTCAGCACTGTTTGAAGGGGCCACCGGGCCACAAGGGTTCACTTGCTGAGGGGAAAATAATGGGAACCAGCTGGAGCAGTCCGTGCCTTTGTGAGTGGGCGCAAGTTTGGCGAGGGACCACTTGGTGTGTCGGACACTGAACCAAGATTGCCGGGAGGGAGCCAATGAGCATCAGACAGACTCATCCAAAGGTCATCTTGTCGGTGTTGTTGAGAGCCTGGGCCGTGTTTATCAGTGAGGTGGCCAATCTCCCTTTATTCTTGTGTGTTTCGGTGAGATGCCGACAGTGACACACAATGGAAGAAAGCCTGACTCCTTCTCCTGCAATCCCACTCGCCGCAATCATCAGTGGGATGACATGGCAGGAAAATTGGCCCTCAAAACCAAGGCAGCAAGGCAGAATGGTGCGAGGCTGGGGATGAATCCTGGGAGTATCCCGTGACACCATGTCGCAGTAGTTTTTTCGCGCAGCGCATCGATGAGCCAGTGAGGGAGCAAAGAAATAACGAAAATTTGTCTTTATGTCATCTAAACGCGCAAAAAGCAGCCAATCACTATCCGTCGCAGTTTCGCAGTTTCGCAGTTTCGCACAATAAGATGGTGCAAGATGCTAAGAAAACCAGCCAACGAGAGTGTCTCAAAAGACTCGACCATTATCCACTTTATATGCAGCCGCCAGTCAATGCCCAACCAAGGGATGTGGACACTTTTCTTTTCGTTCTTCCAACGGGGGGAAATGAGGCGACCCCACAGGCTGAGTCGGTGAGCGGCAAGTTAGCGGAGGGGGGGCTTTTCGTCAAGGGGCCTACCGGAAGCGGCGTGTTCCCGGTGAGAGAGAGCACATGTCACTCGCAATGGTCGATGAGCCGTCGTTGAAAGAAGCTCATCTTTCAGGGTCGACGTCGAAGGGGTCGATCATCAAGCGCGCTGATAAGGACTTGTGGTGTTTGAGCCGCAATGTCTGGCCGATAGGATAGGGCAGGTGGTGCTGGGCGCGCGCGCGTGCGCTCTCGGCGCTCTCATTGAGTTTTGTAGGGATTCTGAGAAAGCAGACCCAAGTAAAGCCGCGAGGCACCGTGGCACCCCCAAGCCAAACGACGGCGGGCGCAAGGGTGAAGAACTATGAGAGACGGGCTCCCATTTGCCAAGACCTCGTCTTACCTTGAGGAGGAGTGGAGAATGGCACGACGCGCAGGACGCCGAGTCCTACGGCGTGGAGGCTACCGACGGCTTGATTGGAACGGAACCGTAGAGTGGATCACAGTGGACCCTCTCAATACCGTACGGCCCCACCCCTGCGGGACCGAAAAGGATCCACTTTGCCGTTACTCGAATGCCTGCCGCTTGACCCGTTTCTGTGTGTCTTGGCGCGTTACTGGTCCTTTTGCAGCTTTGTGAACCCGCAGCAAGGCTTTTTCCCTCGCTCGATGACGTAGGATACGCGCTGCAGGCGACGAATAATTGTGCGCGGACTCGGGCCCGTCGAAGAAAAGATCCATGCATGAGGCGTGGTGTCTTGCCTTGGTGTCAGACGACTTATTCCCGTAAAGAGACTCGACTCATTCTCAAAGGAGCGATTTTGCCGCAATTGTCCAGTAGCGAGGAGTCCGCGGGCCGGCTGGCTTCGGCTACAGACATCGATTGCGCCGGTACAACTTCGATGCATTGCCCAATTATCTAATGCCAACCTGGGCTGTCGGATTGTCCTGCCATGATTGAATTCAAAGTTCCGCAGAGTTTTCGCCTCTGGCTCCTCAGATCAGGCGATGAATTCGCCATGGTGAGCACTGTGCGAGAGAAACTCTCGGGTTAATTAAAGGATTGACTTTTTCTTGTTTGTTGTACTCAGTGTCCAATAGGCTACCTCCTATGCTTTACCCATCATCCATGTCGAACCAGTGAGCCTGTCCCTAGTACGAATCCCTAATTAAATATCGCAACCGCTTCTTATCCTTGACAACAATATACCGATGTCGTGGCTGGCTATGCACGTGTTTGTATGAATCAAAACTTGGGCATGGATTGCCATCTGCACCCGAATTCGCCTAACCGCATCTTGAAGTAGTTCGATGGGTTCTTTCCCTCAAATTTTCGCCATAGACAAGCAGCCACTGCCATGTCGGTGAGCTTTGACAGTCGGAGTGATCCAATCCCGAGTTCTTCGTGTAGATGTTGTGAAATAGTCCTGTCTTTGCTCGCTTCACTCATCATGAGTTTGCAGTCTACATGTCCACCTACCGATAGATGATGTGCAACAACCCTCTAGATAAGATATTGAGATCTATTATTATCTCTCTCGGGTTAGGTCAAAAGAGCACAAACGGCCTGTTAACTTTACCACGAGGCTGAATCAGGTCAAAATACTCCGAAGAGACGTCAAACAAGGACAAGAGCCTACGCCTAGGGTGGAGATAGCAGCCTGCAACAATTCGCCGAACGTCGCTATCCGGACAAAGTATGATCTACGGCAGCGACTTCCTTTCCAAGTTGCCGCAGATGTCAACTAACCTTGCATTTCTTTGCATCTGACAGGTGCGGGACCAGCAACAGTCCCCGAAGCTACTCCTCGAGCCTGCCAGCAGCCCAATACCTTACCCAGTTCATGGGAACGGCACGGACGGGTATGCAAGCAGGGGCTTTGGGCTGTAACCTTCCTGCCTGGCAGTAGCACAGGCTCAGCCTTATCTTTGACGGCGCCCACACCATACATGGTTAAGAAACCTTCATCGTGCTAAGGGACTGGATTTCCATCCCACAGACCTGTACTAGGCAAACAATAGGTGCGGCGTGTAGACTCGCACCTACGTGTGCTTCGGCAAGTAGCCTTGAAGACAGAGTAGACAAACACGCCTGTTCCCCTGAGCTCTCGCCGGTTGGTCATTATCGTGAGAGCGACTTTTGCAATATTCTATGAGCTGTCTTTCTGAACATCGTCACATTTCGTCCCTCCGATAAAAGGGTCATCTTCGACCAACTTCGACCAACTTCGACCAATGCAACCGTCGACTACACACGCGTAACTCGCTCGCGGATTCATTTCAGTGCAGCTTGAATGTCTGCAGCACGATTTGTCATGGAACTAGATCGAGGCGAAGGCGCGTTGGTAAGGTGGTGAATGGAACAAGATAGGATGGTATACAATCACCACTTGGACCTTGAGCAAGTTGGGAGCGGTTGAAAATAGCGCAAATTGAGTGCGTTCATATGTTGTGTAGATGATTTTAAGTTCTTGATTGAGTCGTACGGTTGATTCTGAGGCCACCCGCATTAACGAATCCGTTTTTCGACGATTAACCATACAAGCCGGGCAAAACTAGACGCAGCTGACCACTACGTTGAGGCATTTCCGACATTATGCCGCACTTTCAGGTTCGGGCGAGTTGCTGACAGAGCACACAACCCAATCACGTTTGCCGCATTCCCGAGCGTTGTAGCGCTTCAATCTTTCTTTATCGCCCGCTTACTTAGGCAGCCAAACAAGAAGAGCCAATTAACTGTCTGTCGCATTTGCGGGAGCATGCTCGGGCGACGCTTGCCGTTCGGGCCTGTCACGGCTCATTCGATGTTGCACATGACCTCATCCATCATAAACATGTCACCACGCTCAACCGCCAGGCTCTCATTTCACTGCAATCCATTCAATCAGTACCGTGTCCAAGGCGCCACTCCTCCTACAATAGTTTGATCTGCGCAACTGTCTCTCGAAGCCGTTGCTCAACCTCAGATAGTCGTCATTGGCTGTTGATCTAGCGAAGAAGAGACTGAAAGACGAGATGGCACAAGTCGACACCAACCCCGATCTTCCGCCAGACTATGCGGTGGATGCTGGTACAGTCTCAGAGAATTTGCCGCCAGATACACTCCGGCTGGCTGGCCGATTTGTCCATTCCGCCAACACCCGGAATGCGGATGCGCCGGGAATTTTCGAGATCAACCACCAAATAGACTTCTTACGAGAAACCGATAGACTTGTGGAGTTCAGCCGCATTGACTACAGTATCAAGAAAAGGCCTGATGAGTCGAACCGTCTGCCCGAAATTGTCTCCAACTCGAGGCACATCTTCAATCTGGAGCGCCCTCCTGCCATTCTCCAGGAGACCTTCCCGTACTACATCAAACCAACATCTCGGAGTGGTTTGGGTAGCATCGGGCTCAAGTTTTTGAAGATTGGCAAGAGCGAATGCAAGGCCTGGCTGGTGGGCCGGCGGAAGGCGAGTGACAGGACCGAGTATTACGAGGCGCGAGAGCTACTGTTCGACGTTCGCCGCAACAACCAAGTTTTCGACTGGCTTGACGGTAATGGAACAAGATTGGCAGTTGAGGAGTCCAAGAGCGGCATGTACAGTCTCAACATTCTGGTCTCCCTGGACCGGGCGATGCGTGATGCTCTGGCGGCCGTGTGGTGTACCAGGCTTTGGTATTTGCGAGCTGTATTGTTCCATAAGAAACGTACCTGGAAAGACAGTAAGTACCTGATTTCGCCTCTATGCGATTTGAATGGCGGAATTGCTTACTAGACCTCTACCAGGGAAATACATCATGCAAACCTGCACATGGGATCTGCCAAAATGAGACTTGGGGCCAAAGGGTGAACTCAGGGCGTGGCTTTTCAACTTTGTACCTTATACCTTCTATCTATCGGCAGCCAAGACCTTGTGATACCCCCCAACTTCCCATTTGTAAGCTCTTTTCGCACTGAATGTCGTTGCAACTCCATTTTAGATCGGATCCGAAGCTCTGGATAGCGGAAACAGACCCGCTTTTCGAATCGGGGCTGCCGACGCCGATGCCGGGGCCACTCCTTCCAGGTCCCACGTCACCGGAGTTCTTCCGGCAAAATTTGCAACGGGAAGGCGCTTGGGAAAAGCGCGCCTACCATGCCTAGACTTGTGGTCTGACATCATCGGCGGCATTCAAGAAACTGCATTCAACCACATTCACGCGGCGGCATTCGTAGCTTACCACTACCACCAGTCATCTCCCCGGTTGCGAACAGAACACCTGCGTGAGGTAATATCCGCATCCGCATCTGCATCTACATTCACATCGCATCCACATCAATCGCCTGACTCATCAACTGGTACTCACCGAACCCGCTCTGCACGAACACTGATCAGCGCTGTCAAATTCACCCCACCTATCGTCTACACTACTCTCAACACCACCACCTCATCTCACCGTTCTGCCCGATAGACGGCATCACCCAGCAACCAAAATGGACGGACCATATGCTCGAGAATTGGCAACTGCCATTGCCGCCATACAACACGGCGCCAAGCTTAGCCGCCGTGTTCTCGTTAAAGATGACAAGGGCGTCGTGACAAAAGAGGATCTCAGCCCAGTCACCGTTGCCGACTTCGCCATCCAGGCCCTACTGACGAG
The DNA here is from genome assembly GCF_030869305.1 of Colletotrichum tamarilloi. NCBI lineage: Eukaryota > Fungi > Ascomycota > Sordariomycetes > Glomerellales > Glomerellaceae > Colletotrichum > Colletotrichum tamarilloi. The sequence goes on from NW_026849457.1 coordinate 72,191, forward strand.
CACACTGCACGCCGCCTTTCCCAACGATAAATTCGTCGGCGAGGAGTCCGCCGCTGACCTCCGCGAGAATCCCAAGCTCCTCGAGTCTGTATGGGCGCTACTGCAGCAGGTCGAGAACGACAAGACCGCCGACTCATTATGCAAGCTGCCTACGTCACCAGAGGAGATGTGCGACATGATTGACTGGTGCGGCCTTAGCGACCCATCACCTACTGGCCGCTTCTGGGTGTTTGACCCTATCGATGGAACAAAGACCTTTGTGCGGGGTGAGCTCTACGCTATCAACGTCTGCCTGATGGAAGAAGGGAAGCAGAGCGTCGGCATCGTCGGTCTGCCGCTACTCTCGGCCGACGCGAAGGCGCCCATCAACAACGACTCCATCGACCCCACCGGTACCGGCAGCATCATGTTCGCAGTCCGAGGGCACGGAACCTTCATCCGGCCGCTTCCTGGCCCGATCGACCTCGAGCCCACAAAGATTCCCCGCCACGCCGACGTGGATACGCAATCCCTGGTGTCAGTGACATGCATCGAAGGCTCCGAATCTGGGGCTCCGGGTATCCACCAAAAAGTCGCCGAACGCCTTGGTGTAGCATATCCGGGCAACGATCTGCTCGGCTGGGTTTTGCGGTGGACGGTTCTCGGTCTCGGTCAGGCGAATTGCACGTTCTGGGCCTACAGGCGGCGTGACCGTCTCGCAAAGATCTGGGACCACGCGGGCGCCATGCTGCTTTTCGAGGAGGTAGGCGGGAAGGTCACCGACGTCGACGGCAACCCGGTAAATCTCGTAGCGGGACGGAAGATGAAGGCAAATTACGGTTTCATCGCGGCACCGCCGTCAGTCCACTCAAAGGTCCTCGAGGCAGTGAGAGAGACGTTGAAGGAGGAGGGTCTGCACGAGCTCTTGGGTTAGGGCGTGACCAGTCCGTTAGCGTTTTCGGAAATTAAGAGACGATTGATACCTACATTCTCATTTCTCAACACCCGCTTGATTTCTAATCTTTACACGCCCTACAATATGTTGGAATCGAAATTTGCCTCGAAAGGTGTGAAATGTTCGCCTAATTGATGCCCTTTCCGCCATCCACGAGTCGCGCGGCGGCAGGAGTCAGGTAAGCTTCAAGTGGTTTAAGGTTTCTACCTAATGTATCAAGCTTCACATAGTCACGACTCGACAACTAGGTAAGGTACGCAGCTTAGTCGACTATCTCATTGAGGACTCCGTGCTTCTATTCCGCTCGGACGAACTTGCTAGGAAGCTTGCTGTTATACTAGAAACCTATAAAACACAGTACAAGTCCCAGAAGGTCTTCTTCCGCCCATTTTCTTTTTTGAATCACCAGCTTTGCTACTCACATTCCTTTGTCCATTGCCTTCTTCCACTCTTTCAATACTATTCACTCATTAAATCATTTCACCATGCGCGTACTCGCTAGTCTTCCTCTTCTGGCCATGGCTGCCCTCCAAGTCGCCGCTGGCGACTTTTCGGCGACATGCTCTGGCACGTCCTACTTCTCTACCAGCGTCAAGTCCTACTGCATGGACAAATACCAGGAGGATTCCTACTCGACCGACTTGGATATGACCAAGTGCCTGGCCAATGTCGGAGGCAGGATTGTCGTAAGTCTTACACCCAGAAGCCAAGCTCTGAGTCGCTCCATCGTTGGATTCAAACTAATGTGATTTATTCGCAGTGCCGTCCTTCCAAGTAAGCCATACCTTTATTTAATTAACCTTCATACTGACATGTTGCAAAAGCCCATCGTTCAAGTTCTGCGACTGTGGTCTTGGCGGCGACAAGAAGCAGATCTTGAACTGCCGCTGCACTGATTCCACCGGAGCGAAGAGACCTTCGTCCCTGAACCTGGGTAAGATTATCATGGGAAGTTAATCAATTATCACAGCAAGTACTGACTAATCGGCTTAGACACGTGCCTGAGCAACATTAACGGAGACCTCAAGTGCTAGAGGCCCTTTCAAGTTGAACCTTATTTCGGTGTAGTAGGAAATTGGAGGAGAGTCAGGGGTACTAAACACAAACGGAGCATAGCGAGCATACTTTTTAGTTGCTACTCAATAGAACATTCAGCGCTTCATTTTTTTACTTTAGGCTCAATGTTTCGAGAGCTTGAAGCAAACCGATGTCTATGAATCCAGAGAATTGTTCTCACATATCATCGGTGCATGCAACCGGTGACACCATGGCTCCCTCTTCACAATCTCAAAGCTCGAGGCGCCAAGGCTTACTACTAACGCTTCACAAACTGCTTTCTTGGCAACGACTCGCGTTATCAGATTGCACCTCGCTTTTCTCGAAAGCCCAATCTCTCACGGGTCACCTGGTCGCTGCGCGCGCCAACGGCATCGCCAGACCGACCGCCCGCAATTGCGATCCAGTAGCCTGACTCGCAGTACGAAATGGCGGTGATTTAAGGCACCGCCTAAGCCTAATCTTATTCTTCAGCAGCGAGCCCCGGGGCCGCCGGTGCCGTAGTCTGGAACAAATAATCAATTATCCTTTTCTCTGCCTCATCTGGAAAGCACGGATTTTCTCTCGCCGCAGCGCTCTGCAATAGGGAATTACTGGGTCAAACATGAGACGAGGTGCGCCAAAGCCTCGGGTTCGATCCGAACTCTATCGAATTAGTTCGTCTCATCGCAATCTTTCTAGATAGTATCGGGGAAAACGCTCGTGGTTTGATGCCGAGCCGCGGCCATGACTCTCGTTCATGAAGTACCCTGCCGTTGTTATATAGATGGATGTTCAAGACGAAGTGGAATTACATGCCGGTGTAGCCTCTCAGTCTTCAACGCCAGTCACTCATTCGCTCGTTCACTAGTTGCTCAGATCTCTGACCTCAATCCACTCTTTCAAAACTCTTCTTCCACCAACATGAAGTTCTCACTCGTCCCCGTGGCCATCGCCCTCTTCTCCACTGCCTACGCCGCTCCCGGCGCGCCTGCCGCTGAGAACGTCGAGCTCGTCGCTCGCGGCAACTGCCCCGCGGCCCAGGACTGCACATGCACGGCGTAAGAACACCACCTCTCTCATCAACCTGGCGTTAGTATACGAATATTGGACTGACTGTGATATTCTGGGGATATAGCAAGTTTGACAAATACGCCAACCCTATAGAGTATGGCTCTACCGTCTCGGCCCGCATCTCTGGCGCGGACCGAGGGCTGACGACCTCGGACTGGCGCGGCACCAACGGCTACGGCAGCTCTTCTTTGTGCAGAGTCACGGTCGACCGTGTGTGCGGTAACTGCCGGGCCTGGAAGACGACGACGGACAAGTGCGGATACTACAGCCTGTCCGGTTTCAGCTGTGTCAACGCTTAAACGACTACGGCTTTCATTGTATAGCGTTCTTGATGCGTAGCATTAGCATTGTATTCTCAAGCGGATTTTATTGATCAATTACGTTTCGTCCATGATACTGAGATGCGTGAACAACAAACACATGGTGCATATTATTCAACTCCAGGTTATTAACATCTGCGTGTTGGGTGAGACCCCTTCTGTAACATCGGTTCTCACGGGGTATCGCTTTGAACCGCAGTTATGAGCCAGTAGAGTCAAGGAGAAGGCATACCCTGCGGTATTGATTGAATCGCTTCTCATTGGTAGAACTATATGTCACTGAAAGCAACGAAGAGACCGTCAGACGGGAGGATGATGACAATCGGGTTCCCATGTGTCGCAGTCTATGCCTTGGCGCTGACATTTCTCGGCTATCCTGTCACCTAATTAGTGCTCTCGCAGCAGCAGCCCTGGTGGAGAGTGACCTGTCAGACATTTCTCCGCCTTCTATGCTACCATCAACGTCGCACGCGACTTGTTCGCGGAGTCAAATTGACATGCAGTATGGAGTTTTGGTTGACCGTCTCGAACGAGTGGAACATTGAGGTATGCGCAGGGATGGAAGTTGATAGGGTCGCTCGTTGGGCGACTGTACGAATGTCACGGATTAGGACTAGTGCTGCCGCAGTTGCATGGGTAGCTCACTGCGTTCCGGAACATGAATTTTGGATATAAATGTAGGTGTTGAGCAGAGCCTTTCCGATTTGATTTATCTAGAAAGGTAGAATCTTCTTAACACGACAAGACGTTTGCCAGATCACAAGTACTCATTGCACATCTGCATGGAATCATAATGGCACCTTCTCTTATCGATTCATATGGCTACAAGTTTCGCCAAACGGATCTTCACATGTCAGCAGAGCAGCTTGACCCTCTGAAGCATAAGTTCGATGAAGTGGGGTCAGAGGCTCTCACAGCTCTAGATGGCATGTTCCCTCCTCCGCCGCCTCGAGCTGGGTGGTACGCCAAGGGGAAGCAGGAAGACCCGCAGCCCGATCGCGATACATACGCTCTGCTTCGGGACCACCGCGAGAAGGACCCAAGGCTGATGAAGCTCTGGGACGAAGTCAACGCCGTGCCTGAGTGGGTCGACTGGGACCAGATCAAGCGTGGGCAGGACGTCTTCTACCGCTACGCGCCTGCTGCAGTTACTGGGTTTGCGTTCCAGGGACTGCTTGCTACGACTGTGAGTGTGATGACAAGAAGACACGGATGTGAGAAACTCTCGGCGAAAATGCTAATGCGATCTACCAACAGGGAGCCTCGTATCGACCGGCAGAGACGTTGGTTCGTACAGGCGGTCACTCCGCCAAAGTCGCCAAGAACAGACTCTTTGAGACATTTCAGCTCCTTCTCCAGGTCACAAAATCCCTCGACGACATCAAGCCTGGAGGTGAAGGCTTCGCTTCAGCCGTGCGCGTCAGACTACTGCATGCCGCGGTGCGAGGACGAATCTTGAAGCTCAACGCACAGCGTCCCGGATACTTTGATGTCGATAAATACGGCGTCCCCATCAACGAACTTGACTCGATGCAGTCTGTATGTGCATTCTCCACCAACCTCGTGTGGTTGGCACTGCCCCGACAGGGTATCTACGTGCGCCACCAAGAAGCTCTGGACTACCTCGCTTTATGGCGATGGGTCGGCTATGTCTTGGGTACTCCCCACTGGATCTTGGAAACACCCGAACGAGCATTGGCATCTATGGAATCGCTTTTGAAGGCATGCCTTGCCCCGAGCAAGAACTCTCGAGCTTTGGCCAATAACTTGGTCATTGCTTTGGACGGCGCTGCTCCAATTTACGAGCCGAAAGAGTTCTTCGAGGCTGGGACTCGCTTCATCAACGGAGATGAGATGTGTGATGACGTCGGACTTGGCAAACCCGGTCTGTACTGGGATGCTGTCATCAGAGGTATCATCTGGACTCTGATGGTGATTACTTATATGTCGCGTTCTATCCCTGCCTGGGATAGATGGCAAATCAAGGTAAGCAAGCTCTGAAGTTGAACAGGACTACCGAATAGTTTTCACGTGCTGATCCAATGTCGTCAGACATTCCGAGCTTTATTCTGGGACTACATCGTGGAGAACAAGGACACCTTGAAGGGAGGATATAAATACGAGTTCAAGTATGTGCCGCATCACGATGCGAAGACTGGCGCCGAGACCGCAGATGGGCCGCGACCTGCGAATGGTATGGGACATTTGGAGGTATTTGGCCTCGCTGGATTTTCCATTGCTATGTTGCTTGCGACCGGGCTCTTGACTATGGTAGCTAAGCTGGGCTTGTCGTATGTGGCCAGCAACCCTTTGCAGGCAATCATTGCTGGTAGCCAATTTAGGCCTTGATCAAAGAAAAGTTGAGGCTTTCGCATGTTTGAGTCAACGAAGCATCTGACTATCCAAAAGGTTTCGCAGTGAATGGTTTTGTCGCCTAATGAATGTACACTTCTCGATCTCGGCCCCTCCTGGACTTCCCATCTCCCATCTTTGATCTCTCGTCTCCCATCTGCCAACGCCCCCTCTCCCATGTTCTCGTATTGGGGCGATTCCGCAAGACGTAAAGGGGCAGCAGTTCTTCTTGATGATTGCCTAATGTCTCACTTATTAGGAATTTCGCGCTGTTAATGGCCTACACGTCCTGTCAATCTTAGCCCGAAGGTACTTTTGGGAGCCACCGCCATCCTGCATGCCGCCACCTAGCTCTCGAGACGTCTAGCCGCGATTACCTATATCTACATAGCCTGCATGAACCAGCTTGCAGACATTACACAACACCACCATTGAAGCTCAACATTCTAGTGAACGCACACCATGCGGATGAATCCTACAGCCTGGGCCATAGCTATAGGCTCGCATACTGAGACGGTAAAAGCTAGCTATAATCCGCTATGGCCCCCACGTGGCGTTGGAGAACTGTATGTTAGCTTACCCCGAACTTGTCGGGGCTGAGATGAAGTGCCGCTTAGTCTGACATGGAGGGTAGCTTAATCCCTGTTTTTTTTTGCGGCTAGAGGGTACAGAATGAGAATGCCATAGTAAGCATGCTGTGTTTTCCACCCAGCCTGCCTGGGTCACCCTCTCTGCCTCGACGATGAAACGAGAAAGCTTGAGGCCAGCCTTGTCAATATTTTGGGAACGCGGAATCTCATAAGAGCATCAAAATGATATAAAATCTCAAGGGATTTCCTTCGTTGGCCGACAACCAGTCTGCGACCTGCAAGGCTTGTTCTTACTTTTGTTGTTCTAGTGACCGCGATTCAAGCTACCTTAGTGAACCATCATGGGAGCTTCCATATCGATAGCGCAGTGTAAGAGCCATTACAACACGACTGTGGACTGCAGTGTCACCCCGAACGACTCTGGAGGATTCCAGACTATCGCTGGCTATGAGCGCGGCGAAGTCCCTCCCGAGCCGGATATCGCGGGCACTGGGGTGCGTATAGCTGCCACTCATTGTTTATTTGATGTTGAGAAGTTAAGCTGTTCTAAAGATTGTTTCCGTCTTTATCGCTGTCGCGTCTTTTGCGTTCGCCATTGGTGTCTTTGACGTCATATGGACCGTAGTAAAACATGATTCAACGACACATCAACGGTAAGACACAGCCTTCAAGAATTAAATGAGTTTCGATGTCAAGCTGATGACAAGCTGTTGAATAGGTTCAAGACTTCTGGTTTCCAAAGACCACGTTGGGCTAGCAAGTTTAGTCGATCAAAATTCTTTCAAGCTCTCGTCGTCTCTTGCAGCGACCAACAGGTCTTCACAGGCGGTGCCTACCTAGTGACCATTAGGTTTTGGAAAGGCTGTTTCATAACCGCTTACCACTACAACATTGTCGCAAACATGCTACTGCTCACTTGCGCGACGCATCTCATGTCCGTTGTGATCTCAAAGAACTACTTCGAAAGGCTCCTCCTTGCTTGTCTACGAGTCATATTTATCACAGTCGTATTCGCCATGACTGGGCTCTTACTATCCAACCAGAACGCAAGCAACAACGTACCTTTTCCAACGAAGGTGCCGCCCAGTAATGAATCAGACAGCTTGCTGTTATCTCCAGCTGTTTGCTTTCAGAATGGGGAAGACATCATTGAACAGTTGAAGCAACTCCTGCTAGACTCAGTAGGAAGTGGAACAGCGGTGGAGAGGGCATTACTACAGAGCACTCCGGGGAACTACATTCAGGGCTGGAACCTCTACCTAGTCATCCTGATTTGGTACGGTGTATCCATTCTTGCAGAGTTGGGCCGATGCTGTTATCGAAGTAGGAAAAAACATCGCGAAGCCGCCGAGAATAACGGTTGGCACAAGCGCGACAACTGTTTTGTCAAATTTTTCTCCGGTGTTGGTAGATTCTCCTACGGAGTATATCTTCTTGGCGGAATAGGCATCTGCGGAACAACAGTTGTGATGTCGAGCCTTTACATTATGAATCTGAGGCGTTGGGTGAAAAGGTCGCGATGGCTTGAGCTGGACGAAGGCGGGCAGAGTGAAGAAGACGATGCAACATCCTTTGGGCAGCTTGTGCCTATTATATTGGTGGGATTGACGGCTTTCACGTTTCTCTCAATACTGAGTGGTAAGTCGTTGTGCAGGCCTTCACATTCTTATCTATCTGTTCGATGGCTAACCCCTGACTAGAAATGTGTGCCGACAGTCGCAAGTCTTATCAATCTAAAAACGGTTACTCATCAGTGAACCAACATCGCAAAGGGAGTGGCCATCTGTGATAAGAAAATTCATTGTCGATGCACCCTCTGCTTGATTGAATAAGCGCACCTGAACGTGGGCAGTCTCTTTTGTAACTTGCCTTGCTCGTAAAACCTGGTCAGAATGCGGAATACACGTGTGCCATGGGCAATTCAAACGGGATTGATGGATACTAAACATGGAATGCCAATGTATTAAGATATCGTGGATTCGAATTGTTGCTCTACCTTATAAGGTACAATGAGCGGTCTTTTCATGTTCCCTCTTCTTCCTAACGTAGGTACAGTCTAAAGCATGCTGGGTATCACGTAGCACGTTCGTTCTATCGGTACTTCAAATCGTCTCTCTGAGCCTGTCTTGCACCGGAGTGCGCTGCGTCTAGCTCGGGCGTGTTTGATGCCGCAGCATCAAGCTCGTAAGTCGGTTGCATGGCGGAATCCATCTCTACCCGCGGCTCTGGAACTGCGAGCTCGTTCACCCCGCCACCATTCGCTCCGTATACCTGTCCATCTTTTCGTTCGTACGCCCACGCCGAAGAGCCCGCTTCCGTCGTAGGGGTCGCATCGGCTGAGCTTCTCTTCTTCCTCCGCCAGAGGAAGAAGATTCCCGCAATGATCAGAATTCCGCCAGCGACGCCTCCGACCGCAGCACCGGCTATCGCTCCGGTAGACATTGAGGTTGAATCGCCCGTACCCGACGGCGTAGAGGTGGCCGTCATCGCGGTCGTGGCGGAAGCTCCGGCAGTAGTGGTTGCGGTCGTTGATGCGGCAGTCGCAGTCGCTAACGTTGTGGCGAGTGTCGAACTCGTCGACGATGTGGAACAGGATGAAGTGCTAACTGTCGCAGCCCAGAAGATATTCGAAGCAAGTGCTGTCGCCGTCGCGGGAGTACACAGCAGGGCGATTCCGTTCGAGTTATCGCGGTATGTCCCGTTTTGCCCGGATTGGCAGCACCATCCACCATTGTCGATCTTTCCGTCGACCCCCCAGAGAGTCCAGTCTGAATTAGGGCACTATGATGAAAATGTAGGATCAGCATTACTCCCATGCTCGAGGAGCTGGATTGTAGTTGCCCTCACCTTAGGGTATTTTAACGACAAGTCCCTGCAGTCAGAAGGATCTTTTGATCTAGGATCAGGATTATGTTGATTGAAGTGTCCAAACAGCGTTTACCAACCTTCACAACAGTAGTTGCCCACGTAATCACCATCTCCAGTGCATTTGAAACCCGAGGGGCAGCATCTCGGTTGCGCTCCTGTGCCACACTCGACAGGTGCGCTCGGCGGACATGATCTATCGTTTCGAAGCGCCCATCCTCCTTCATACGCGCATTCTTGCGCGAAAGACGAATGGACCGCGATGGATGCCGCGGTCACGAAACTGCGGAGGCTGAATCGCCATCGGATCGTGTCGAAATCCATGGTTTCGAGGTACAAAAACAGGACAAGTTTGCTTGGAATTACGGTTGTCGCAGGGAGAAGGTCGTAAACAGGGTTCCCTAAATGGGACCAAGATCATTTAACATGAGCGGGAAAACTGTTCGGCTGGAAGATGGGATCCGCAACGCCGCGGGTCGAAGGGGCTTTCGTCAAAGGATTCAGCTTATGGGGACCTGAAGGGTCAGCCCTGCGGGTGGCTGCACAATTGTTGTCCTCCATACGAGACTAAGCTGGTGCAACGGGCCGCTGGTTCGTCGGTTTAGCGGGTTGGATTCTGGCATATGGCACCATTGGGTGCAAAGTCATTTCTTCTTACGCGCTGCCAAGCGTTGGCAAATGAGACCTTACTGCCTGTTTTGCCCTGTCCTCCCGGTCTAAGCCATCCCAAATGAGGGAAGTGATCACCGAATTGACCATTCAACTCGCCAAAACACAGCAAACACGACCGTCAGATTTTAGGACAGTGGAAACGGCCGCTAAGCCTGGCTGCTTAGATTTTGTGGGCATTTAACATCCAGGCTGGTTACTTTGGGGGGGTCGGCTCCGAGTTGGCTGCTTACATTTTCCGAATGAGACAGAGGCGATGACCCACTGGCTGTTCTGACACGTCTAGTGAGAACAGTGGAAGCGTCTGGCACTACGAAGTACTTGCAGCCGACAGTTAGTTTGCTGTGATAGTTGTACTGTTCGCGTTCCCAAAGTAAGTGTCTGATTTCATGTACACATGTTTTCGTGCTTCTGACGCTGGCCTACTACTCCACCTGGGCGCAGGCATACTTCAGGGGGTCGGGGGAAGACCCGCTCGACGGAAAGCCAAACGAATACCTTAACCTTGTTTTGATGGCTGGTTCGAGGCTACCTTTCTTTTCGACCTGACGTCAGTGGCTACTCGCGACCTTACTGGCAATCCTCTGCAATTATACTCGAAGCCCGAACATGACCCCGATGCGTGAGTTGGTGAGAGAAACGCGCTTGTATGATAAGACGCGTTGTGTCGAAACCCGTGCAAGAATCCTGGCAAATAGACCACCGTTCGGAGTCATGAGGCATGAAGGGTCCCAGAAAAGCTCTCGATTCAAAGAGGTTAGAAATCGTTAACCCTAAACCAAAACCATCAAGGCTCACCTTTGGTGCGGTGTGGTCAACTTACCCTGATGGATGCCATTCATGATTTGTTAAGCTTTAAGAGCCACATTTGAAGCATCCAGAGAAATGGCGGCTACCGCCAATGGTCAGTCGTTGCGAATTGTCCCTTTGAAATAGAATCGCATCCTAGAAGCCTTCGAGCCTGTAGCCGTTGAATGTAGCTTCAAGGATCCGTCATTGACAAGACAGTACTATTGCTCCGAAATTGTTCCTTTTTTTTTTTACGTTTTACGTGACTAGAGGAAGAATATGATTGAGGCACAATCGCATGTTTTCTAGCCAGGAATCACAAGTAAGGCAAGTTGTGTAAAAAGGACATAGCGAGGAGCTATTTGCTCAAAAAAAAAAAATACCACCCTCTCACAATTAGGTATGCAGCAACGAATCTGTTTTGCGTTGATGACAGCTGACTTTCTGTACAGACGTAGTTGTGCTCTCTTACAACAGCTTTCACCAGGCTTTTCTTCAATACACAATTGAGGTGAAGATTTTTAGAGTAGTACAAGACACGTTAGACTTTGTTGTTTGTGGAATATCCTTCACATTGAAATCACTAGTAAGGTATTCAATGTACTGTATCTATAGATAGGTTAGTTTCACGCACATCGGCGCGGTAATTTAGTAGTAATCTCGAGGAAGCCATCTTCTAGAGATTACCACGAGTCTTTTCAGAAACTCTTCCAAAGTCCACAATCACGGATATTGTGGAACCAATGCAAATAAACTAATGCTGAGAAGAAAGCTGCTAAACCCTCAACAGATGTAGCAGGGATTTCAGGCGCTTCTGGATACAGAAATCGGATTACAGGTTTCAGAAATCCTCAGCTGGACTCTGCTAGCTGAGTTGTCTTCTGAAAGTTGACCATTAATAAGACTTTGTGATAGCTCGAGTTTGTCATGACTGAATTATTCTGCGAAGCCGACTCCCACAGCAATGAAGCAGATGAAACCTCCCCAGACTTTTATGCTGACTCATGTAGATCCGGCCTCTTTTCCCAAGCCACTCAATCATCCATTCCATACTGTTGTTCCATTGCGGCCTCCACAGCTTTCAAGCATTCCTGCTTCCGATAATTTTCCAGACCCGGCCAGCCATGCTCATGATAGATGAATTGTAATTTTTCCACCAAGCCGTCCGAGCCTGGTCTGAGATACGCGTATACATCGATGACAGACAGTTGACTGGTGGGGATAAAGTTCAGTTTTCGAAATTGATCCTTGAGAACTTCGAAGAAACCATTCACGGTCCAGCGAGTGGCATCGCCACGCCAGTCGGCCTCGTTTTCTGGAGCCCACTCGTGAGGGTCGTCGAAAACTCGCAGATGGTCGTAGGAAGGATTGTCCGAGATCCCGTCTGGGCATTCTGGCCAGTATATTATGCCAAGCTCTGTATCCAAGAGGAAAACAGGATTTTCGCGGCCACCCTTTGTGAGACCAATCACGTGGGAGGGTGCGTTGTCGCAGATTTCGGAACCTTCCGACATGATTTTCAAATCCTGGCCATCCATGCCGCATTCGACACGGGCTCCTGTGTGTTGCCAATCGGCAAAACGGCACCAAGGAGCGCCCTGAGCCTGATTGAAGGGATTGCTCGGGACACGAATGTAGGGTAGATGGCGTAGAAGACATATGACCTCATTTGATTTTCCCATGTCTTTCAAAGTTTCCGTTGTAATTGTAGGCCAACCTTCTTCTGGAGGATACAGGATGTCGTCTTCGTGGACATACATCGTACTTAAGAAGCTGTAATAGTCGCGGATTGACGCTATGCACTCTTCGCGGGAGTATTTGCATTCGGCGAGTTCGGGCATCTTTGCAGCTCTGAAAAAGATGTCGGCCCGGGGCAAGTAAATTGTGCTTGAGAGTGAGAGATGAAACTTTGGAGGCAGGCATGAGCTCGCTTAAATAATTGAAGGCATGACCTCTTAGTGGGACATCAAGTGACACCTTGGCAAGTTAGCATGATGTCAGACTTTAGTTTTCGAGTGTCACAGCTAAGTGAAGGCTCAAAGCACGGCAGAACCTTATGGTCTGACTGGCTGAGAGGAGATACACAAAGTTTACCTTCCATAACACTCCGGGGGACCGCATCAATTCTAAAAGGCTATCTTACTAGCCAACATCTGTAGCCTCCAAGGTGACGAGGGTTCGAATATTTCCTGATTCTGCGATCGGTTTATAGCCTGTAGACGAGAAGATCTAGTTAGGCAACATATAGCATCATGTTCGCTAAGGGGTGGAATTCACGCACAAGTAAATAGGTAGATCATCTGATTTATATCATGAGATCTTTCGACTCTAAGCTATCAAACCTTGCTGTAAAATGAAGCTCATATTGAACGTCTCGGAAAACCGCTCAAGGTGTTTCGTGCCATTATCCACTGATGGTCTGTAGACATCCTGTACAACGGAATGTAATGGCTTTGAAAACCATAAAATACTTACCAGGGTGCCAAGCCCCATATGCTTCAACAAACATTAACTCAAATAATTTCTCAACCACATTTGAGGTGATAACGTAGCTCTCACGGTCGTATATTCAGGTTTAAGATTCTACTTCGAACCGAAAAGGTCAGATTGCAGAACTGTTTTAAAAGGCCCAAAGGCATGAATTTCCCTGGAAACATTTCTTCATCAGGCGAAATCATTGACTGTGAGAACGAACATTGACTATGACACAGAATCTGACTATGTATTTATCACTGCCACGCACAAGCTACCTAAATACTAACACTCATGTCTCATACCAAGGCAATCGACTAACCTCTATAACCAGATCAACAATGAAACTAGTTTATTTTCTTTCGTGGATAGCAGTAGCTGCTCCGCATCCTTCGCTCGACAAGACCACACGAGTTGACGTCCTACACAATGTCACCGTCAACATCGCAGCACCACTTGGAATCGATGCTACCCCTTCTAGCCAACAAATCGAATGTCCTATACCTTGTGCTAACCACACAAACACGAACACATGGACAGAGTATGGATCGATTGACCACCTACGTCGCTGCCAGGAACCCATGCTTATTGCACCAATGTTTCCCGACGCTCTTGCCAACCTAACTTCTACCACTACCGTCTACGGCTGCTCGCTCAATTCCGGTCGTCCAGTCATAGACTGGACATCGGAGTCATTCGCGAAGAGCTCTCAGTTTAGTATTCGGCAACCAGATGGCATGTACTCCGCATCCTGTGAGTCTACCGGCCAAGAGGTCGAGAGCAAAGTCATGGTAGTTCGAGGCAACGACGGCAATGACAATTTCAGTGGGTTGGACTTTATTCTCCTAGGCCAGTCAGTAGAGCGAACGCTTGCAGATCCCTCCAACTGCCCTACGAAAACTCTCTTCGCCCAATCTAGAAGCATGATAGTGAGTATCTATAGCGGAGGCTCCTTGGCAAAGTCAACAATAACGTCTGCATGGAATGCAATCTCGTATCTGCCAATTCTCGGCCATTCTACTCAGATGCTCGTCGAGATTTGCGATGACAGTCGAGGACCTGAAAGGATCTTAGGCATTGCAATTGACATTCTCGAAAACCGCGAGCTGGTTGAAGAGTTTACTTTGGGTTGGAGTCAAGGGAAATGTTTCGCGGGCCCAAAAAACGCAACCGTTTTGCCTGGCGTAAAGGTTCATGAGATATCTGATCCTAGCCTCAGACTTTCACGTCCTCAGCTTCCGCGTCCTCAGATTCCTCGTCCTCGGCCTTCACGTCCCCAGCCTCCGCATCCTCAGCCTTCGCGTTCTCAGCCTAAGCGTCCTGGGCCACCTCAACATCAGCCTAAGCGCCCTCGGCCGCCTCAACATCAGCCTCCGCATCCTGAGCCTACCTTCCAAAGCCGCGACCTGCAACGATGTATATCAGGCGAAGATCGCACTTTGAATACTGGCGATCTCTGCGAGTTTTCTTGCGAATACGGCTTCTGCCTAGAATCCTTGTGCGAGTGCACCGCCCGAGGTATTCCATCACAGGTTCCGCCTGAGAAAGAAGTCGATGTCGTCGCCTGGGACGATACGAACACGGATCTTAATATTCTTTGCAAGTTTGCCTGCAAGTACGGCCATTGTCCACAAGATATCTGCACGAGCCGTATCGATGGACCAGATACGAGTGACATCGACATCGTGGTAACCGACCCTGAGGACCCTCTCAACTATATCAGGCGTGTCAAGCAAAGCAATTCGAAGAATTGCAACATCTACAAAGAGCCTCAACACTGGGACTACCAAAAGAAAAGTTGCGATTCCATCTGCAAGCCAGAAACTGATCAAGCCAAGAAAGAAGGCAAAATGTCTAATGCGTTCTGCCTGGGCTTTTGGCCAATCGACAAACCTATCCCTTGGCAAAAGATCGGCCCAGATACGACAATTGCTGGAGGGAAATGCGAATGCAACAACCCTCTGGTAAACGAATTTGCAGATATCGTCTTGGATGGCATGCCACAGATGGCTCAGGTAAGCGTCACTACACCATAATCAATCGGGGCAATATGAAGTAAAGATGAAACTCACAACCAACATCACAGATCTCATGCTATATTATGATGTCAACGCTGAAACTAGTGCTGGAAATTGGTGTAGAATTTATTCCTGTGGTAGGCAAGCCAATTAGCGCTGGCCTAGGTATGCCCTTGCCCCTCTCTCATTATCTCTCTGCACCTCCCGGTGCCTTTTCCATCTCCTATTCCCCACTTATGAATCTGAAGCTTATACATCTGGTTAGAAATCGCCAACACGGCTGCTCAAATGGCAGCATATCTTTATCCCAAGGAAGAAGACCCTGAAGGCGCTTTCTCTTGGTGGCTTCAGCCATGTGGCGGAACAAACTTGGTTCCGGAAGACATCAAAAAAGTATATGACATATTGAGCAACTCGCCTGCTGGAAGAGACCGATTCGAGAAGAAGAAGAAATCGGATAACCTCAAACAAGGTAGTGGCAAAAAGGGTGACGACAATAACCCCACTGATAGAAAGATCCAAAAGGGGCGGAAGTGCAGGGTTCCACCAGCAAAATCAACCATGCGACTTGGGGCTGCTAAAAACACATTGAGGATACAATCTTGTGTCAACGATGCGACAAGGAAAAATGATTTAGTTGTAACATCGGTTGTCTACGCACCCAACGCCAAGCCGACTGTTGTGGAGAGAGAATGTAGCCAAAAATGGTCTCAAGCTTGCTTCCATTATAGTTCGGCTATCAAGGTCAATCCGCAATGGGCTACTCTAACTTGTCCGCCTGAAGCCGCGGCAACGGCGTGGCGCTTAGATGCAGAAGCTGTGCCAGCCTTTCAGAAGCAACATAAAGGTGATAGATGGCTGGATGAAGTCAAATCGAACCCTAATAAGGTAGATTGCGACAAAGACGAATACCCACCTGCATATCTTCTAGGACTACAGGACCCAGCCCGCCTCAATTCTGGTAAGAATGCACAGGGACAACTAATTCGTCTAATCCCAGGAGGAATGAATCGAGGAGCAGGACATATGTGGAAAGGAATATGTCTTGGTGCCGCCATCGAAGACATGAAGGACTCCGAATTCAAGGCCAAAGTCGATGCCGATCCCAACAGGAAGACCATCATACAAGGCGGCGTGACAAGAACTCAGGCCGCTATCACGGCTACAGTTCGGCCAGAATTTACCATTAACAAATGGGGGCATGCTGCCAACCCACCAGCGAACGATGGTCTGGAGCTCAATACTTGTTGGCCAAACAATATTGCTGCGGGCGACCCAGGCTTTGCCTTGTTAACATTTGATCCATACTACAACACCCACCCGCGACTATACAATTACAGTATACCATATGTTAAAGGTTCGAATGGTTCCTGAAACCAGTTTAGACTGATAATCTCGACATGGAAGAGCATGGGCATTGAAAAGACGAATCATTTCCTAGCACGCACATCGTATGCACGCGAGTTGGCATATTTAGTGCCTAGTTTACCTTTTGATACGAAGGGTTGGTGACTTAGTTACTTAGTTGGCCTTGTTATGGAGCAGGTTTGTCATACCAAATAGTTGTTTTGCGATTTGGAGATTGTTTCGATGCCCGATCATCTGCACCTAGTAGTTTAGATAGAGTACTAAAATTATACAAGCTCTAGGAGCTCATTTAAATTGATACAAACAACTTTTGTAAGTGATGATAAGAATGCTGATCTATTGACTACTTAATTTAGGTGCTTTCTGCAGATCACCACGATGGATAATTAACCCATTGCAAATTGGAATGTTCATTACATGTGATAGTTGCGAGAGCCGGATTAAATTGGTCGCCTCTCAGTCAGCCAGTCTTGAACCCCCACTGAGCAGGAAATTATTTTGAATCCATATCATCCCATGAAGACAAGAGATGTATGGTACAACGAATCCGAATTGCACCAACAGCATTATCAATTTACCCTTGCCCTGCAGTATGCATACCTGATTTCTAGTCCTCCCAAATATACAAAACCAAGAAGCTATCATATGCGATTAAAAAAGCCAACTAATATTCTCGCAAGATCAGGGAGATGAAAAGGTTTCGTGCGAGAGTCAAGGCAGAATGGTTGATGGATCACAGGCAGTTCTCCGGCATTGAAGCTGGGTACTTAGGCATGCGAAAGATGTTGAATTGCCCACGAGAAATTTCTGTCTACGAGACCGTGATCGAATTTTCTAGAGATCTAGGCCCACTACACCGTTGACGCCTTGACGGGTAGATTTGAATAGGTGGGTAGCTAGATGCGATATCGATATTTTGCGGATAGACACGATGCTTAAAATGGGTAGACAGGCACTTCCTTATAATAGTACCCTGCCTACGTACGGAGGACAGTATGCGCCCTATTCATTGAATGTACAAACCATTAGGCCCGTTGCAAAAATTACAGTTGTCCTCCAACGGTAGGTGGGTCAGCTGGGGAAATTTCAAAGATCTGATACTTGATAACTCCCAACACCCTATCCGAGTTCATTGAGGCTGAAGAGGGGTGAGGACGATGACAAAGTGCCGACTAGGCCTCGTCAGGGTAACCCGGCCGAGACAAGGAGGATGCGGGGTGGCCAATCCGGTTCTTTACCGCGCTGGCACCGGTGAAGTAAGTGGGTCGGGCGGATCCGGCGGACCGCGCTCGAGACACGAATAGTGCGCCTTCACACGACCCCGGCAAATTTTCCTTATCTGGCCCACGCGGAGGCAGTCCATTCGACATTCCAACTCCGTGTCAACTGTTCATGCAAAGATCAGTCTATCACATCTAACACACAAGCATTCGCTTCTTCTGCTGCCCGTTCCATTGGGATTGGTCTAGAACTTTGCCTCATTCGCTCTCCCCTTCTATCGGAGGACGGTTCAACTTTCGGGCTTTCTTGGCGCTTTGTCTTTCCCCTCTCTCTCCCTCCCTTCGTCACTCACTCACTTCAACGGGCCCGGCCGGCTCTCTCAGCCATGTCAACGAAACCCCGCCGTACCCTTGCGGGGCCAATCTTCCGCGTCCGTACGGGGTGCCTGACGTGCCGCGGTCGCAAGAAGAAGTGCGACGAGACCAAGCCGCGGTGTCGCGGTTGTGAGCGGAACCGCCTAGAGTGCCGCTGGCCCCCAACGTCCTCATCCCAGGCCACCGCCGCTGCCTCTTCCTCTCAAGCTACCCAAAGCGGCGGCACCTCGCGCTCACCCCGCGAGGTAGGAAATTCGCCAGAGAGCACGCGGCAGGACGATGTTCAGCCTACTGCTCCTTCACCATCAGGGTCCACGGTGGCATCCCAGAGTCCCCAGCATCTCCCAGATCGTTCAGTCAACTTCTCTTTTGCATCACATATCCAATCCTCGGAATCACCAAGTGCAGCCACAACAGACTCGAGTCCAAGCCCGGCAACCCAGATCGTCACGACAGATCAGAGCGGCGGAATCATCGTCCCTCCCCAGACGCCAGAAGAGCACACAGCGGCTGCCATCGGACTTCAAGACCCTTCCGCCTTTTCGGTCTTTAACACGGAGGACCCGGACGATGGCGAGACTACGGATCAGATGGTGCACTCGCCAGTTCAGCCAATGTCGATATTCAGAGATCACCATGTGCCGAGGTCAATGAACCTCCTGGCCGGCAATCAGGATAGCAACTCACTCGAGCTTCTCAGTCACTACCTCAGCGCGACATCGCTCAGTATGGCCAATGGATCCACGGCAGACAACCCTTTCACCGCGCAGTTGATTCCTTTAGCATTCAGCAGCGATCTCGTCTTACAATTACTCCTTACGCAGAGTGCCGTTCACCGAGCAGCAAAGTCTTTAGTTCCGACGGACCATATTGCAACCAAATACTACAATCAGTCGTTACGACTCTTTCAGCAAAACATCTCGACGTACATGGGCGGACAGCATGGTGAAGAAACGCTGATCCTGGGCATTGGTGCCCTGATTCTGTGCTTGGTCGAGGTATGTTGCACTGCCACGCTCGGAATTGAGTTCACCGTGATATTGATACCCCTTGTAGACTGCCAAAGGTGACGTGAATGGAACCATCTTCGACCATCTCATGGCAGCCCAGTCCTTGATCTTGCCCTTCTTATCTGCGAACAACACCTTTCTACACAAGACTTTGAAAGACTTCTTGACCGAATACTACATCTACACGGCGACCGTCAGCATGATATCCATAGACGCAAGACTTGGTGATCAACTATTCCTCAGTAACGACCTCATTCTCCTCGCCACTGAGCTCGTGGCATCCTCTTACATAGGTAGTCTATGCGGATGCTGGCTAGATCTGATCCTGCTGGTGCCTTCGATCTTCGACCTGGGACGGCGGATAATGAGCCACATGGACGAGCCGGATTGGCGCCCATCAGCCGATGACTTTATTCTGTTCTCACAACTACAAAGTCAGATCCTCAACTGGCAGCCAAACCCCATGGTGACTGAGAATGTTGCCTTGGCCGGATATATATACCAGAAAGCCTTGTTGCTCTATCTGCACACGGCATTACATACACTCTCTCGAGAAGAGCACGGCCTCCAGGCAATGGCTATCCAAAACGCCCTCAGCGGAGCTCTCTCACATCTAGCACAACTAGATCCTAGCGTCCGCATAAACACTAGTCTATGCTGGCCCATCACCATTATCGGTTCGTGCGTCACAGATAAGGGACAACAAGAATTCCTGCATGAGAGGTTGGGCCATATGTTTGCCACCATTGGTCTGGGTAACATCCGACAAACTTCAGTCGTACTGCAGCACCTGTGGGACCACAACGAGGTCATTCCGGCGGATATTGGGGCAGGTCCTTGGCAGGTTTGTCGGGTCATGAACGAGAATCAGATTTGGATTTCATTTGCGTAGATGGACTGGGGACATGATTGATATGAATAGCGGCGGTGTTTAAGGGGCCAGCGAGCGTGCGAACGAACGAAAAATGGCGGCGACTGGCGGAACCAGAGAACATTTTTCGATCAACATGTGTGTACATTTATGGACGGGTCTCATCAAGAGCGGGCGAATATGATACCACGAATATTTTCTTTATAGTAAGGTATGAGGGACTAAGGCTTCTTCTATTTGACTAAACTGTCAAACTTTTCACCATTACCACCCCTTCCACGGAACCCAGGTATCTACCACAACATCATTCTCATCTACAACGTAGTAAACATAAAAGGCCGCAGCAGTAATGCAGGCATGCTGGACATTGAGGAACACCTTATCGCCAACATCGAAATTCGCTTCCACATCTCTGCGCTCCGGCTCAGCAGTCTTTGAGCCCGGTGTCTGAACTTCACCCAGGATACCGTGTTCCTGAGACATTCGAACAACAGCCCAGTCAGGCTTGCCGACAACCTTGCCATAGCCTGGGTCCGGGCCAGCTTCCTTTGACAAGGCGATTGTCCCGGCGTTGATGAGAGCCTCGTTGCGCTCCGGGTACACGCCGCAGACTTCGGAGAGGACGCGGATGGCCTGGTCTTCGGCTCCAATGACGCTGGTTGCGACCTGTTGGAGATCGTTTGTTGGGAAGTTCCCTAAGAAACCCTCGTGTTAATCGTGTCTCGCCTCTGCGGTCAAGATTAGCGAGAAGTACATACCGGCGTGCAACTCCAAGGTGACGTTCTCGGGGATCGCTGCCTTAAGAGTGCCAACAACATGAGCCGTCGGTGTAGCGCCCACAGATAGAGTGAGTTTTCTGTCACCAGTGACCAGCTTCGCAGCGCTCAGGACACTGTTGATTTCGACCGTAAGGAGATCCTCCACTTCTTGTGGTGTCCGGCACCCATAAGAGTGGCCTGCATGGCAGTAGAAACCCTTGAGAGTGACGGCTGGTGAGTTGTTGACGTGTTGAATCAACTTTGTAAGACGATCGCTGCCCAGGGGAAGACCGGCGCGCTTGCTACCCACATCGAGCTTGATGTAGATGTCCCAGGGTTTGATTGTGCTTTCCGTGTTCTTGGCGACAAATTTCTCTACGATTATGAGCTGCTTCTCATGGTCGATCATGAGCTGGACGTTGGTGGACTTTCGAAGATCTTCCAGCAGATGGATGGTGCTTGCTGGAGGCGGCAGCCCATACAGAACCTAAAAGAAAATGCCTCAGTTCTGCGAGTCCTTGTGTATCTTTACTGGCGAATCATAACAAACCTCCTCGAGAATGCCCTCTTCTGCTAATGGCAATAATCCCCGGATTTCTGACAGTGTTGATGCCACAACTCTCTTGTACTTGCCATTTCCCAGCATCAACCGCGTGACTTCTAGACTCTGCGAGTCAGTTAGTCATGACCTCAAATACGTCGGAGTGGAAATATGTCAATTTCCTACCTTGAGGGTCTTAACATGAGGTCTAAGTGTGACTCCGGCCTTCTCGACATCCTGATGCAGCCTCTCAATATTCTTCTTGATGGTTGGCAAGCTGAGAACAAAAGAGGGCGTAGGCAGGTCAGTGACCTTGGAGCCAATGAAGGAGCGGTGGTTCTGTAACGAATAATCCATGGTGCCTGTCTACAGTATGGAAGTATGCGTGCTGCAACGTTATGCTTCTAGAGAGACTGCCAGCAACTGAAGAGACAGCATGATTTTCCCCGAACCCTGCCACTTTCCCGCGGACCAGTCGGAGTCGACTTGTTGACATGGGCTACACTGTCCAGAAAGGACGCCTGAGAGAGGAGGAATCAGTGCGACCGAGATAGCCGAAAGCGGCGCTAGACAGCTGTGGGGCATCTCCCCGCTCCGGCGCCGGCAAGGATTCAGCGCGGAAAACGTCTTTATTGGCAGAGTTGCCCGTTTCCTTGTCATCGCTTATCGTCGGTTGCTCGATGACGGAGACATTGACCGGCGTTGCATCAACATATGAACCAATTAGTTGATAACTTCCCTCAAGCCACAACTTGTAACACGGTATTGTAGACACTGATTATCGTCGTCTCAGGAATCTGTGCAGCATTGTCATTAGGCAAGGTTACCATACTACTGAGATCCCTTTAGCCTACTAACTTGGCCGTGGCAACCAGATGCCTCAAAAGAAAAAAGGAACAAGTTGAAGAAACGAAAAGTTTCAACGAGGACTATTCCCTTCGCGGCTTCAGCTGAACAACAAACCGTTCGTTGTAGGCAATACCCCCGACAACCACAAACTCTCCCTCTTCCTTCATATCAAAGTCAAACTGCCGAAAAGTCTCTGGGAGCAGCTTGTACAACTCCATGATGGCAAGGTCTTTTCCTAGACAGACTCTAGGCCCAACGCCAAACACAAAAGCAGAAGCATCCATCTCGCTGATATGCTCCTTGGAATTTCCCTCGTCCTCAAGCCACCGCTCTGGTCGATATACCTCTGGGTCCGGGGCATACAGATGAGGGTCCCGTTGAACGACGTACGAATTGCTCGTGATTTCTGCGCCAGCGGGTACCCAGGTACCGCCCACGACTTTACCATCCGGGGACGGCGCCACTCTGCCGAACAAGTTCGTCGCGGGCGGGTGAAGTCTCAGAGACTCCTTGATACATGCCACAAAGTAGGGCAAGTGTGCCCTTGTCTCTTCGAATTGGATGGGTGTGCTGAGAAGTTTGGCGTCGGCGGCAGCTGCTAACTCGGCTCTTACACGTGCGAACACGGCCGGATGGGTCAGAAGGAATCGGATGGTACTGCCGAGCGCCGTTCCGGTCGTATCTGCGCCGGCTTGAATGAGCAGCGTTACGTGCGCGCGCTTCTGCATCGCCGTCAATGGCTTTCCGTCCATCCGTGCCTCGAGGCACCTATAACCAGGTTAGTATTGCGCCTTGATGACACGCAGGGGTTTGATGTGACGAACAGTTGCAAAAAGTCTGGTCTTTCCTGGGAAAAGTCCTCTTGCGACATGCGCTGCTCCCGACCAGAGACCTCCCTGTCTGCTTGCCTCATCAAGTATCCCATGCCGTTGTCATCGCTTGTCTCTGGTAGAAAATATTTACCCAGCGAGCCTTTCAGAATCACATCCCGAAAGAAGCGGAAACGACCTGCAAACCCGAAGAAGACTAATCCCTCTCGCCAACTTTTGAGCATGTTGCGCTCGTCACGACTGTTGTCGACGAAGCCCCAGGGGTTGGTGAAACAGACTAGCGTCATGATATCGGCCGCGAACTCTCTTAGATGAGGTTAGCCTTGTCACAAGGTTTTTTGCATCTTTGCTAAGAGCATGTCAATACTCACGCTACTTTGTCGGAGAGAATAACTGCCTGATTCTTCTCGGCAAATTCGGTCATCCGTTGCACAAAAAGTTGAATGTGTGCGTCTATTCGTGGTTCCCAATTGTTCTTCAATCCACCTACGGACCACTGGACAGTTCAGTATTAGTCAAAGGCGCGCCGAGGATGCAACTAACAGCGTAGAACTGTTGCAGAGACATACCGATGGACCGCCGAGGGCTTTTCTCAAGGACTTATGCACACTCCCATCAATGGTCGAGAATAGGTGCGGTGGGCCAAGTGCACCGGAACCGTAAAGGGAAGCTTTGTTACTGCATTTCGAATCCCAGTAGATATCCTTGACAGCCTTGGATTGAGGAAAAAGCAGAAGCGATGGTGCTATGCGGATAGGCTTCTCAACTTCGCCGATCAGTTAGTACTAGTCTATCACTTTCCAAAAGATTGGACGGGACACTAGCTAGTGAATCTCGTGGTAATCTCAGATGAAAGAACAAGACGGGCAACAACTCACATCCATATTTTTTGGCCAGGTACAGCAACCAATGTGGCTCAAGCCCAAATACAGATATGACAGCGGAGCAAAGTGAGAATGAAGCCGCATACCATGGGCCATGATAGTTGGATAAGGGGTGTAAGTACAAATTATAGAAGATTCGTAAAATTAGTGTCGAAATTGTCGCGATAGACAAAAAAGCCCCGGTCGAGGCTAGCGAAAGCTCTGGCGCATCAAGTAGCACCATAGTCACGGGGGGTTTGGTGAGAAGGTTCGATAAGATGTTGTGCATGCTTGTTACCATAGACTCAAATAGGCACGTGGGATATATATACAAATATTCTATAACAGCCAGATTTGCAGATCTCTTTCATTTTCCTCTACCTCAGTCATGAGCTGTCTTAGAGCAAGATCATATGCTTTCATATCATAGCCACCTCATTCGTCTCATTTGTCTGGCCTGATATGCAGCAAGTTCCCAGTCCTACTCTGACTGCTGTCTTATACCCATTGTACAACATGCCCCTCATCGATGGCCTATCGGCAACGTGTGATCAGCCCTTGAATGCTGCTTTGAGTAGGACGGATAAGTATAGTGCTGATTATGAACAGTGCTGCATGGATGATGCAACCCTGCATCGGTTGTTGGCTGGAGCCAACCTCTATTGAACCTGCAGACGTGCCGAGCCGGGCAAAAGATCCATCGTTCAAGCGCAACTTGCCGGGTCCCGCGTCTAGGCGCCAAAAAACCTAAGGCGCATGTGCGTTGGCAGCTCAAATTATGGTGTGTTCGTGTGCGCTGTGAGACATACATGTTGACCGAGATGGAGAGCAGTGCCATGCCTGAAATTTTGACTTTCTTCCATTTCCATATGTGAGCGTATTCAGCGAGGAAATGAACATGTCGATCAAATCATGCTCGAGGTATTCCGCGGACAACAGGACACAGACTGATTAGTCACGCCGTTTCCGACGCCGGAGATCCACCCCGAATCGTCTTATCTCGCTCTGGGGTTGCCGACCCCGCAGCCGATCTTATGCGGGATCTTGGAGTCCCGTGTTCACTTCATCTTTGGCATTGAGAACCTGTTCACGTCATGTAATCTCATCTCAACAACCCAAAATCGTCGCCAAAATGTACACTGTCAATGTGGGAGACGGGCTAGACAGCCTAGACACACCTTCCATGATCGTGGATCTCGACCTCATGGAAGCAAACATCAAGAAGCTATTCGACAGCCTACTTCCCACCGGAGTCAACATCCGCCCTCACCTCAAGACAACAAAGAGCGCAGCTCTTGCCGGCAAGCTTGCTGCTGCCGGTGCCAAAGGCTGCTGTGTGGCCAAAGTGTCAGAAGCAGAAGCCATCACGGCGGCGGGCTTCGACGACATCCTCATTACGTGCGAAATCATTGGCAAACCGAAAGTGAAGCGTCTTGTTGAACTTTTTAAGAAAAACAAGAAAATTAGAATTGTCATCGATAGCGAAGTTGGTGCAACGGCAATCAACGACGCGTTGGAGGAGGCCGGTGTCGAGGAGCCTATTCTCACACTGATTGACTTGGATGTTGGACTGCATCGGACTGGCGTGGCCGCAGGCGAGCCTGCCTTGGCTCTGGCGAGACACATTGGAAATCTCAAGCATCTCAACCTGATTGGTGTACAGGGATACGAGGGCCACCTGCAGCACCTCCACGACCGGGAGGACCGAAAGAGACAGTGCCTCGAGTCCATGAAGACGCTGACCGAGACGGCAGAAGCGCTTCGGAAAGCAGGTTTCGGCATCGAGGTGGTCACAACCGGCGGCACAGGCACCGCTGAATTCTGCGTTACGGTTCCAGGAGTCACGGAATTGCAGCCGGGATCCTTCATCTTCATGGATACGGACTACCGCAACGCCGTCGGCTCGTTCTACTCCAATAGCTTAACGCTGTTAGCGACCGTTGTCAGCAAGCAGGGCGAGCGGCAAGTAACGATTGATACGGGGCTGAAGTCGTTGACGACGGACAGCGGACTTGCTGAATGCAAAGACCGACGCTATACCCACGCCAACCTGGGAGACGAGCATGGTTCGCTTAGTTGGGAGGAGGAAACTCCCGCCTTGGCGGTGGGAGATCGGGTTGAAATGGTTCCCAGTCATATTGATCCAACGATTAACCTGCACGACTGGTATTACGCCCATCGTAATGGGGTTATCGAAGAAATCTGGTCGGTTGACTCCAGAGGGAAGGTGCAATAGTTTGCGGTCGGCTTCACGCCTCAACTAGCGCCTTGAACCAAGCACGTCTGAATGATGCAAAACATGATGAGTCAGGGGTATTATGGATATGTACATAGGATATGAGATCTGATACATAATGCCCTTGGAAAAATGAACTGAACCATATCAGGTCGAGTATACGTCTAGGCCTTGCATCTAAATCTTGGCTTTCGAGTGACTCCTTTCTTTCAAGTTCCTCTCAGCGGGCAAAACCATGTTCACATGAGTACTCAGAGCGACAACATCTCCACCCTGATCTAGAACAATAACCTCGAGATCTAGTCTGCCATTTCGGATGACCTTTGCCATTGTCCGAAGGAAGAGCCACTCGGCTCCCTCCTCCGGCAAAGCCTTCTTCACGTCCAGATTCAGAGCAAGGGTAGGGTACCAAAACATCTCATTCGACCGAAAAGGTGTCTGTTCCTCGTCGCGCTTCGGTCTCCATGCCTCTATTACTGTCGGATACGCGTCCACAACATAACCGAGCGATGCATTCGTAAACTTCTGGCCGTCTTTCAGCCGCAACCAGAGATCGACGATTCCACGGCGTGAGTCCTCGCGCGGAACGTAGTACTCGAGATTGTTGTGAGCGCGGGCGTAGGACGTCGCGCGAGCATTGAGCTTTAGCTTGCGCACCCAGTGGGGGTCCTTATCCTGACCGAGGAGGGAGAGATTGGCGGTCTTGGCTGGCGGAGTCATTGCCCAGCCACTCTCTAGCGTCAGGCCCTTCTCGACAGTTAAGCGCGTATTGATCAAGTAGGCGACGACCTCTTTTCTGGAAGACGGCGTAAACCAGGGAGCTGATGATTGGAGATCATGTTGATAGAGGGAGACGTGCAACGTTGAAAGATTGCGGCCGAGCTTGACTTCATCGACGATAAGAATTGCAGGACCAATCTCCGTGCGATTGACGTACTCGAAATGCGCCGAAATGGAGTCGGGTTGTCCGCGTGTTGTAAGGTGCTGCGATGCCGCACGGAGAATCACCGATGCGACGTAACCGCCATTCGGAACTGCGCGCTGTCAATGATGAGCCCAATGGGCGTAGAGAACAAGCGACTGACCTGAGCCGGTGCACCAGCTGGGAACCAAGTTTGCTCCGTACACATTGGGACCGAGTTTTGTTATCGTCGTAGCACTTGAGAATGTTACAAGCTCCTCAGACGTCATGATATCGACAGGATCCCGCTGATTTCAAGGGTCAAAGTCTTGTCCTCTTCGCCAAGAGGCTCAATCACAGGGATGCTGATTAGCCTTTGCAACACCACCGGTCAGTAAGTCGATAAGGCCGTTCAATAGATGGAGGAGAAATCTGAGTTTAGGATCAGTAATACACGAAAAGAACTTGGATGAAGCTGAACTATCGTCGAGTCGCTGGAATCCGGGGAAGCTTCTGGGGTATCGACAATGTGGGTCCGGTTCTCGAACTCTTGTTGGCTCTCACTTTGTCCATCTCCAAGATCAGAGAGGGCGGGCGGAGTTCAAACCGAACCCGTTCCTGAGTGAGCCTCGGCTTTGCACATGTCACCTGACTCAGGCCCGCTCAATCTGGACAACGCTCCAGGAGCTTGGGCGTCCGGCCACTTCTAAACAGCAATTGCTTTAGCCTCGGTAAGTGGACCTGTGGGAGCCGTCAGCGCACGCAGCCAAGCTCACTCCTGAGTATTTAGCGTGAGTGAGATGAGTCTCACCCTCACCCTCAGTGGCTCACACTCGTAACTGAAAGCCCCCTAAGAAGTCCACACAGGGCGGCGCCATGAGTCCATGACTGGTGTGAGATTTGAGGCGCCACACAACGCGCAATGCGATCCTCCCAGGCACGCCAGATTAGAGTAACGGATCCTCCGTGGACTATGCCCAACGCCGGCCGTCGTACGGTTTTCAGGCTACTGCTCCGATGCGAGTCCCAACAGTTAGGTTCCTGGGTCCACGGCGCGTCCCAACAACGGCGTGGCCGCAGGACGCCTACCGAGTCTCCGGGCCTTTGATAAGATTTTATCGCCGAGATGAGATCAGTCATCAGAAAATGGATCTGACGTTCAAAATATGAAGGCTGATGCTCCCTCCTCGCGAATGTGCAGTTGATGCCCAAATCCTTTGCTCAACTTTCCTCACCAAAGCTTACGTCTGCTCGTTTATTATCTCACTCTTAGTTTATCTCATTGCTCGTGGTGCACGCCCCAAGAAGCCCTCAAAATGGCACCGAAATCAGACCCGTTCCCAGGCTTCACGGCCATCACCGACCAAATTTTCTTTCGGGAGGGCGAACCAGTAACAGAGGGCACGCAGCCATCAGCAGATCACCCAAGGGTCGTCATCATTTACAGCTGGGGCGACGCCATACCAAAACACGTCTCCAAATACGCCGATGGATTCCGCACACTCTTTCCGCACGCAAAACAGATCGCCGTGCTTTCGCCCATCGTCAAAGCCATGAGAGAGGACCTTCAGACCCGCTCCAACAACATGAAGCCCATCATCGAAGCCGCCTATCCCTCGACAACGTCCGGAACACCAGACCCCAACGAAGATGCGGTCCTCATGCATGTCATGTCCAACACGGGCGGCATCAACTACGCTGGAACGCTGCACGCCTACCAAGAGAGATTTGGTCGCCCCATGCCGCATCGCCTGTCTAGCTACGACTCGACGCCCGGCAGCGTGATCATGACCTGGAACAACCTCAAGCGCTGGTCTCTGGCCATGACCCTTGGCACCGCTGGTTGGTTTCCCTGGCCGTTCGTTGTGACACAGTGCATCATGGGCGTCTTCCTTCTTCTGAATCACAGCTTCGAGCACCTCACCGGCCGGGAAAGCGCGCCCGTCTTCAGCGTCGCGGCCATTGGCGACACGAAGTATGTTTCCAAGGGATCACGCAAACTGTATCTGTATAGTAAGGAGGATCCGCTCATTGGCTGGGAGGATATCGAGGAGAATATGGCCGAGGCGAAGGGCAAGGGCTACGCCTATGATGCGGTGCGTTTCGATGGCAGTGGCCATGTTGGGCATATGCGGATGCATCCTGACCAGTACTGGAACGCTATTGCATCGGCTTGGAAAGAAACGTGAAGTTCCTGAAGGATCTGTAATGAAGGACATATGGTTGGAACTGGTCTTGAGGCGTGTTGTACCTCCACGTCATGTTGTCAAATGCACGGTGGGCTCAATTGACCAGGACGAGAGGATATTTCGTCGTGTGCTAAAAGACTCTGCCCGGGCGCGGAAAGAATAGACTTATGATAATAATGAGAATAGATTAAGCAATGATGAGCGGTCACGCCGGGTATGACGTCAATATTTCTTCACCCCATTCTCAACTTATTTACACATGTCGACTTACAGCTTCTTTCCCCTTCTACCCAAGATAGGTCTGTGACCGAGTATCACAGCTTACCCTATAGATATTCACCAACAAACATACCCAAAGAAGAATTCCACGCTCGAACACACGATCATGGGCTCCAAAGCCAGCCTGGCGCCCTTGGCATCACTGCGCGTGTCCAAGCACCTCATCCCGGCACATGGACTGTTCCCAAACACAAGCATCCAAAACAAACCCCTATTGATCTATCACTCCGCCTTTTCGTCAACGAGTGTATCAGCCATCGAATCTCGCCTTACCTCCCTTGGTGTCGTCGAGCCGCAATGGCGATATACCATGTACAGCACGAGTCACTTTCACAGTACAACACACGAAGTTCTGAGCATTAGCCATGGGCGCGCTAAGCTTTGTTTTGGGGGCGAAGATAATGAAGGCCGGATCGAGCCTGTAGTTGAGAAGGGCGATGTCATCATTGTACCGGCCGGCGTTTCTCACCGCTTGCTGGATGATTTTGGCAGCGGATTCGAGATGGTCGGAAGTTATCCCAAAGGCTGCCACTGGGATATGTGCTACGGCAAAAGGGGCGAAGAAGGAAAGATTGATGCCATTGCTGAGGTACCGTGGTTTAACAGAGATCCGATATATGGAGATCATGGGCCAGCAGTAGAGGTTTGATATCTTGTGACAATTTGACAGCCGTATACCTGCGAATATCAACAGCATTATTGACACATGCATGATCCCAACAAGTTCCAGAACATGACGCGCAACACAAGGTCTTGATGCTAAAGTTACTACCGACAGCAGAATCCGAAATGTGACAAGTATCAGAAGAATAACCCGAACTCCGCTCAGTATGCAGGATGCAGAATATTTGACGCCAAAAGAACACGGATTAACCACATCGACATAGACATTCCGCACCGTCATGGCATCATGCTCTCATAACCCATTACAAACATTCAAACAATGACACCGCATAATGAACATGACCCATAGACATCGGACCACCATTCCCTGATCGGCCGTATAAAGCATTCTGCTCTCACTTCCGTATTGCAGACCAAACACCGACGAGGCCAGCAACCGGCCACGTGATCGCCAGCCTGTCTTTCAATGACTTTCTCCTCCGTTCCTTGCTCACATCAACCGTAATCTTGTCATAAACCGTCGGTAAACTCGTCGCGCTGTACCGATCTCGCAGTTTTGTATACCAATCTTTATCGTAAACGTCCCAGAATTGCGACTCGGTGTAGTACGCGTGAGAGTATAAAACCTTGCGCCCGCCTAGCTCCATGACCTTCGCCTCGAGATCTCGGTTCTGACGGACGAACCTATCAATCTTCTTTGACGATGCTCCCCACACACCCACATTGAGCATCGGTTGCGGCGTCTCTCCTCCAGGCTCCATCGTGTAGGGGTGGAAGCCAACGGTTTCAGTGGCACGCAGGGGGCACAGCCAGAGTGGCCATATTTCGAGGTTGTCTGCCACGTAGTCGATGAATTCCTGGACTGTGCTGTATGGAAGCGAGAGGTCGTGAACGGTATATTTAAATGTCATTCGACTGTTGCCGCTTAGGCCGGCTTTGTATAGTGTCCTTGTGTCCATGAGTCGATTCAGAGCCCGGCGAGTTAGTCGATTGAAAGGGACAAAGCCAAAATATTTGAAGGCCAACTCGCCCATCCAGAATGCACCCCGGTCGTACCGAAATAAGTAATCCTGCAGCGGTACATAATCCGGCGTCGGTGTGCCATTTGCGATTCGCTTCCGTGCATGCAGATAGAACCAAGGATCCTTGGATCTGCTGAATGTCTGTGGCTGGCATTTTTCGGGCAGATCATCCGTCATATGACCCGTAACAACAGCGGCGCTCGTCCTCGAAAAGACCAGTCCTTCGACGTAGTCATTGTGCGCCAGATTCGTCTCCCGTTGTATCGCAGCAACGGCTTCCGGAATTGTCGAGTACGAGTGATAGCTGAGCTTGACGAATTGCTTGGCCTTCAGCAACTGCAGCTCCAGTTTTGTGACGATACCAAGGGTCCCCAGCGCCCCTGCCGCACCCTTGAAGAGATCTGGATTCTCGGTCTGGGAGGCATTAACGACCTCCCCACTCGCGAGAATCATTTCTACAGACTGCACCGTCTGGTCAAAATACCCGTAGCGAAAGGAGCTGCTCTCTCCGGCTGACCCGGCGAAGCCGCCGCCGACAGTGATGCCCGGAAACTCCATAACGACAGGTGGGACAAACCCGCACCGATAGGTGGCCGCAACGAGCTGGTCCATGGGGACATTGGGCTCGACTACGGCGACGGCGGCCGCAGTGTCGATGTGCAGAACATGATGCAGCTCGCTGATGTCGACGACGCGCTGGTGGTGGGCGGGCCGGGTGCTGCTGGTGGAACCGTGAAAGATGCGGAAAGGTTCCCGGCGCGAGTGGAAGTCCCTTACGACCTCAGCGATGCGCTTGACAGCTGCGTTATGGTCGTCCATTTGAGTGTGGCCCGGAGCTGGCAGCTAAGAAAGCTGCAGAACGGAAAGTCTGCTGAAGACAAACCTCGAAGCTGCGATCCGACGACAGCTTGGAGATCTGGGGTTCCGGAGAACGGAAAGTCAATTGTCAAGATGTCATTGAGAACGGACGGATGCAACGCTGTGTGGCTAAGGCAAGTTGTAACGGGGATTGTCAGAAGTTGGCTTGACCCACTCCGGACAGCTGGATACACCGTCATTGGGCCTTTTCCACGATGCATTGACGATGACTAAGACAGGGATTTCTTTATTATGAGCGCTAGGATCCGTGACTGACTGACAATCTTAACCCTGCATGATGTTGTAGATTGGACTGTAATCACTGACTCCTTTTGTGGGTTACTGCTGATATCTGTCGTCATTGAAGCTAGTATGTAGTCTCTATATATCGTTTCCATATCGAAAGTCTTCTTTTCTCGCAACGAATATATCACTTGCCCTCGGCGTCTTTCTTTTCGTCACCCTCCCCAGGAATCTTCTTTAGTCCAACACCAGCAACGCCAATGACACTCGCCGCGGCCATGACAGCAGCAACTATGAATGTCCTGGTGATGGCATGATTATATACCTGTAGTAGTGTACCAAATTGGTCCGGAGATACCAAGTCTCTAAGTTGAGTTGCACCCGAGTTTCTAATTGCTTCGGGATCTACCCCTGGGACGTTGGAGATTATTCCCGACGTTAACGTGCTTGCGAACACGGCCTGGGCAACTGTGATGGCAGTAGTAGGACCGAAGCATTGGAAGAATAGTACCACCGCCACTCCTATGGCAACGTCGGCCTCTTCCAGACTGCTCTGGACAGCGACCGCTGCTTGCTGTGTCGATGCCCCAATACCAAGCCCGGCGATGACTTGAAAGGGAACCCAGAGGTTCGCGCCTGAAGATACCTTGAGCGTCGAGAGAAGACCGGCGCCAATAGAGACAAGAACGGTACCAGCGAGCATGAAAGGCTGGTAGTAACCCGTCTTTGTGACACCCCAGCCACTGAGGAAAATGGTGAGGATAAATGCTAGACACAAGGCCAGGTATCGAACACCAGACTCCTCAGGCGTGGCACCCTGAATGGCTTGAAACCAGAGAGGCACCTATAAGAGCTGTTAGCTTGTGTTCTGTGCTGAACAGCATCTTTTAAAAAAATTGGGTATCATACGTAGTAAACGAGAGTAAAAAAGGCACTGTCCAAGCAAAAACCGAAAAAGGCCCCAAAGATAATCACACGCGTCTTAGCTAGGCGCGGCGGCACCAGCGCCTTTTCGCCCATCCACCACTGTTCGGCCACGAAGCCGATGACGAGGACGCCAGCGACTACAAAGCATGCAATGGTTCGTTTGTCATCCCACGCGAAAAGCGCGCCTCCGAATTGGAGGGCCAGGAGGAATGAGGTGATCCCTGGCAGTAAGAGGAGCATGCCAAGATAATCCAAGCCCCGGATTTTCTGCAGCCAAGGCCGCCGCTGCTCCTCGGTTGGTGGGGACGACTTGACCAGAAACAACGTCGCGAGAGCAGGTGGTCCGGCGATTGGAAGGTTGATGTAGAAACACCTGATAACGATTTGTTATTAGCAAGGTAGATGCTGCATGGCGAGCAGATTCAAGCAACGGGATACCACTTACCATCTCCACGTGAGGTAGCTGTTCGTGATAACGCCGCCTACCACCGGCCCGAGAACAGCTGCAACACCATAGACCATACCTATGGCACCTACGTACATCGGCAGATGTTTTGCAGGAAGGGCTGCTGAGATGAGTACCAAGCAGCCGCTTTGGAGGCCAGATGCACCGAGGCCGGCGACGGCGCGTCCGACGATGAAGACTGCTGAGCTCGGGCTCACTGCGCATATGAGGGACCCAATTTCGAAGATGACGAGAGAGATCACGAAAATGATCTTGACATTGAACTGGTTGTACAGGCGCCCGAAGATGAGTTGGAATGCGCAAAGAGTCATTTGATATGCTGAGCCGTACCACTATAAACTTATTAGCCCTAGTTCGCTGGATTGGAGTCTGTTCATGGAATGCAATGCGACTTACACCAACGTCTGTGAGAGATCCAAACTCATCAGTGATGCGGGGAATGGCTGTCGCAATGATGCCTTCATCGAGGAAAGTACACAAAACACCAAGTGCAATGGCCAGCCAAATGACGAATATCTTCCATCCCGGAAGGCTCTCGCTTTCGTTAGTGTTCGACTCTTCAGAGTGGGATTCATCAGACTGAGTGCTGCTGTCGAGCACATTGCCCTTTTCCTGCTGGGCATCCATATTAACACCGGCTGTCTCAGGAGCAAGCGATTGTTCAGAAACCATGGGGAAAATCTGAAAAGTTCTACGCTTCAAAAGATGGTAGAGGATCCCAGCATAAGCAGATGCAACGGGACCACCTGGGTGTTCCCTCAGTCGTAATCACTTTTCCAGAGCAGCGAGTTCTGAAGTGCCTTGGTTCCATTTCGAGAATAGCACGGCGGAACCTCAGTAGAAGCCTCGCCCCGCTGCACCGGCTGACCGCCATGAGAGGATTCAAGCCTAGACATGGATCCCATCACACTGCCCCCAACCCGCATCTGGAAGGCCAAAACAAACCTCATGGGTAGATGTTGTGGATGTCTGAGGGGTAATACAAAGCTCGACATTTCTCATGTTCGAAAAATCACGATATCGGCCACCGGGGCGACTCCGCCGCTGCCTTATCGCTGACCACCCCCAGCAAAATGGCGACCACCCCTCTCTCTCAATGGGGCCGAAGGATTCGTGACTGGGCTACTAGTCACCAGCCTCCAGGCACCTGCATCAAGAATCGTTCTTTCAAGCATTTTTAGTCATGGAGAGTGAGGTCGATTATTGGTTCCCGAGGCACGGAAAGAATCTATGCGAACTGGGAAACCCGGAGACCCGCATACGAACCCATGCAAGGCACAGTATGCAACCACTTCAGAATGCATGCACTACAAAAGAACCGATGGGGGTCAATAGGATTTCCAGCCTTTCGGCGTGGCGAGGCATCACCGCATCGCTGACGAATGAGTGGGATCACCCACCCAATAGTTGGAATTATGTCGCCAAACCAGTTAGCCTTTTGCTCGATATTACCTGAGACTTTAGCATTTTGAGCCTTGACAGAGACATATGATTCAGGGTAGAGAGTCGAGTAACCAATCGGAACGCGTCTTAGTCGACTCCGGACGTCAAAGAAGGCGCGTAACTGTTGTACAGATTCAACTCATTGCACTCCAAGATGATTAGACACGGCAATATAATGCCGAGAAATGCCGCACTCCACTTTCTTTCGGTTCGTGAGCAATGATCAAATAATCAAAGAAAGATCAGGAGTGAAAGGTTGCTGTTCTAGATTCAAGAGGAGGGGCTACGGCAACCCGGTCTTATGAGAGTCACCCTCTCTCGGGCGACCACAACCTGAGAATCCCCATGAGATGGCGCGGCATCGAAGGATTGACGGTGTGAGGGATTCCGGGATCTTTACCTGTTTGAGCAGGTTGTGAAAGACCGGCGACCAGTCTAGAATACCTGATTTGGATAACCCGAAAACTGCCTGTTGTAAGTCTTGGCCCAAGGTACCTTACCCGAGGAGGCGTCGTCTGAGCTGTTCCGTGGTAAGCGCGGTCTGAGTATGGCGACATGAGCGGGAACTATCACGGGAGCCAGTTAATTAGACTGAGAGCTACTGATGACGTTGAAGGATTTTCTGTGGCCCCATGTCTAACCTTCTCGGACTCGAGACACGCAAAGGTTCCGAATCGAGTCTGAAGGAGCGATGACAGATGTTTCAGTATCATTCATACATGTACGAAAGTCAAGTGGTAAGGTCCTGCATCGACTCAAAGATACTTTTTCCGTACAACCAACGTACTTCATAAAAACAACACTCTCCGAGACCTTCCCGCCTTGGCGCCACGCTTCCAGGCTTACATCGTGCATGCATCGCCAGTACCTGCATCGCTGCAACCAAGCCAAATCCTCAACATGTTATCCACAGACGGGAAATGGAAGCTTACGCCTCGAATTCACTCTGTCAAATTTGTCTTCGACGCTCCGACTCCGGCAGATGCAGATACACCGGACGAGATCTTCTTTGACAACCCATTCCCTACGGACACCCCGGGCATGCCTAGGCGGTTTGTCTTCAAGACACCTACAACTCATGCTTCCGATCAAGAGGTCATCGGTCTTCAGATATCGAACACGCATGATGGAGAAGACCTCGATGCAAGTGTGTCATATGACAGACAGGCATCTGATGTGCCAACAAGTAAGGAAAGTTTGACACTCTCGACCGACAGTCGAACCAAGGTTACGTCTAGCGAATCACAGCCAGAGTCGGTCACTCATCTTCGTGGTCCTACTTGCGACGCGCCGGATGATGTGGAGTCGATCGTGTGCTCAGCCTGGGCCTTGACACTATCTTCCATCATCGAAAGCGAAGTAGTCAACTTTGATGTGTGCGTCTTAAGCAGTGACAGTCCTCAGCCCGCGAGCAGTGTGACACCGGTAACATTGTCCATTGACACCCAGACTTCAATTTCGGCAATTTTTCAGCAAATCAAACACGAAAGAACCGTATTCGAATCAGCCAGCCAAGGGCTCGAAGCTTGCCATGAGACCGGTGGTGAACCATTCTTGAAAACGCTTATCAAGTTTTCAACGACTGTTAAACATCAGCAGCAGCCATTCAATGCTCCCAGTTCCGACTTCCAGCTTCACTGTCTCGTCGAAGGGAACGACCTACAGTTATCTGCGACATTCAATGAGCGTTCCATTCCCAAAGCGAGAGTTCGTCTGCTGCTTAGTGATTTGGAGCATGTCATTTGGCAGTTGGCCAACTCGACAGGAGAGCAGTCCACTCTTGCAGACGTACAGATCATGAGTCCCGCGAGTCAGAGGCATCTTGTCAAATTGAATAGACCGTAAGTTTCATTTCCTGCCATATTCAACTATTATAGTAGCTTGGTGCCTGTCTGACTTGAGAAAGACTCCCGACAAGAGAAGAACATCTAGTTCAAGAGTCGATCGCACAACATGCCAGATCAAATCCTCAAGCACAGGCTATCTGCGCTTGGGACGGTGATTTGTCGTATTCTGAGTTGCAGCGTGCATCAGAGGCTCTTGCGACGCACCTTTCTAGTCTTGGGGTCGGACCTGAGGTGATGGTCCCGATCATCTTCGAAAAGTCTGTCTACAGTATTATCTCCATTCTGGGTGTGGTGATGGCTGGCGGAGCTGTCGTCGTCTTGGATCCCTCACTTCCTGCAGCCCGGATCAGCATGGTCATCAAAGACTTGGATGCCAAGGTCATTATGTCGTCCGTCTTCGGCGAAAGCAAGATCCCATCACATATCCGACAGGAGAAGCGAGTTTTGATCAACCAGGCTTTCTTGGACCGTTTGTCGACAGCACGCCAATTTCCGTTAAAGGACATCTCATCTTCTCCTAGCAACGCGCTGTACGTCGTGTACACGAGTGGTTCTACCGGAAAGCCAAAAGGTGTTGTGGTCACCCACGAAGCATTTTGTTCCAGCGCCAAGGGTTTCACCAAAGCCATCCATCTCGACGCTCCCACTTGCCGGGTCTTACAGTACTCATCCTTCTCCTTCGACATTTCAATGCTCGAAGTCTTTGCTGCCCTGATGACGGGATCATGCATTTGTATCCCATCTGAGGAGGATAGGATGAACAACCTTGCCAGCTGCATCTCCAGCATGAAGGTCAACTGGGCGATGCTGACACCTTCAGTTGCAAGCCTAATGGTTCCGGAGGAAGTTCCAAGCCTCGAGGTACTGTGTCTCGTGGGTGAAGCATTACCGCAGGCTGTCGCTGACACATGGGCCGACCATGTCAAGACCATCAATGCTTACGGTCCGGCAGAGTGCTCCGCTATCACCATAGTCAGCGAGCCAAGGACTAAGGGGTTGAAGAGCATTTCTCTCGGAAGACCTCCCAACTGTGCCGTCTGGATTGTCCGAGAAGACGGCCAGCTTGCTCCGTTCGGTACTGTTGGTGAAATTGTGATCGAGGGCGCGCCTGTTGCGCGTGGATACTTGGGCGATGAGGAGAAGACAAGAGCTGTCTTCTTGGATGATCCCGATTTCCTACGTGGTGTCGTACGACAGCCAATGCGATGCTATCGCACTGGTGACCTCGGAAGAATGAACCATGATGGGACTATCGACTTCTTGGGCAGGAAAGACACTCAGGTCAAGATCAATGGTCAGCGTGTTGAGCTTGGCGAGATTGAACATCAACTCAGGAATCTTTTAAATTCCGAAAAGACAGCGTCGCCTCCCGGGACGAACTGGGAGTTGATTGTAGAGCTCCTACACCCTCTTGGAGGAGACCATAGTATCCTCGCGGCATTCGTCGCCCCCAAGACAATTTCCGGGACCCCTTTTCATGCAGAGGCGCAACTTATTGTCGAGGAGTCTCACTCTCTGTGGGCGACGATACATCGGAAATTTTCGACAGCTACTGAGGAACTCGCCAGTGCTCTCCCTAGATACATGATACCAAGGGCAGTTGTGCCATGCAGCACATTGCCCCTGTCACCGTCAGGCAAGGTCGACAGGAAGACGCTCCGTGCATACGGAAACGCGACGACGTCGAAACAACTGCTCAAAACGCCAAACAATAAGGAAGATCACATGCCGGTTGAGATTTCTGGGCCACTTTCTCCAGGCTTCCCCGAGAGCGAAGAGGATTCTTCAGTTGGACAGCACACGCTAATATCCGACACATACCCGTCAACCGAAGCTTCAATGTCGCTATGCGACCCTTCACAGCCTATTTTTACACCAACTGAGAAGGCGCTACGGCTGGCTTGGTCAGAAGTTTTAGGTCTACCTGAAGACTCGATCGTCCTCGAAGATGATTTCTTCAAGCTCGGCGGAGATTCCATCGGGGCTATCAGGATCGTAGCAGCTTGTCGTAAGCAATCACTCCAGATCAATGTTGGGAACATCTTCCAGAACTCTGTGTTGGGCAAGATGGCTCTCGTTTGTAAGAGTACGGTATCTGAGAAGCAGGCGGTGTCTCCTGTCCAGTTCATTCCGTTCTACTTCTTGCGGCGAGAGGACACCATAGAGCTGCAAAGTGAAGCCGCTTTCCAGTGCGACGTCGCTGTCGATGAAATTGAAGACTTGTACCCTTGCACGCACATGCAAGAGGGTCTGATGGCTGTCAATCTCACGCGACCAGGTAGTTACACTGGTCGATGGATCCATCCGCTACCTCGGGACGTCGATCTTGCGAGGTTCAAGAATTGCTGGGAGGATATTCATGCCGCATCACCGATACTGCGGACTAGGTTCGCAACGACGTCGACTGCTGGGTCTCTGCAAGCCGTTATCCGTGAGAAAGTCCGGTGGCTTTTGCACGACGATCTCAAAGCATACCTCGAGCAAGACGATGCGAACCCAATGTTTCCCGGAGACTCGCTCAATCGCTTTGCTGTGATCACGTCAAAGTCTGGCGATGTGACGTTCGTGTGGACCATACATCACATGCTTTATGACGGCTGGTCCCTGGCAATGCTCTGTGACCGTCTCAACGATTTGTATCACGGCCGCGCTGTCAAGCCAGCAACTGACTACCGTAACTTCATCGAATACACTCAGAATATCACGGCAAAAACACATGCGAGTTACTGGAAGACAGAACTACAGGGAGTGAGCCTGTCAAGCTTCCCTGAAGCTCCCAAGCTTGGCCACCAGTCCTTCGCCCGAGCTGTGGTGCGCGATGAGCTTCGTATCAACATCGATCAGTCTTCAGGAATCACCATGTCAACAATCGTCCGAGCGGCATGGAGTCTCATGATAAGCCATTTCTCTCGGTCAAACGATGTGCTCTTCGGCGCAACAGTCTCAGGTAGAAACGCACCGTTGGACAACATCGAAAGCGTCGAGGGTCCGACAATAGCCACAGTGCCTGTAAGGGTTCACCTCGACAAAGGGTCGGACATTCTTAACTTTCTGCGAAAGATCCAGGACCACGCGACCGCCATGATACCCTATGAGCAGTCCGGTATCCAACAGATCAAATCACTCAACGAAGACACTAAGCGCGCCTGCGAATTCCAGAACCTGCTCGTCATTCAAGCAGGCGGCGGCTGGGATGAGACCGGGCCTGGTCCCCTCGGGAAGCCGATCTATCGAGAAGAGTTTACCACATTTCCCGTTACATGCGAGGCATGGCTTCATTCTGGACGGATTGAGTTTGCGACGCATGTCGATGAAGATGTGACAAGTCGACTGTTCGTCGCTCAAGCCATTGAAACAGTCAAAATTGTCATGAGTCAACTCGCTTGGGCTACATCTGGTAGTTACAGACCTTCTATGATTGCAGACCTGGCCTTTGAACAAACCTCTACACCTATCCAACAACGAGCTTCTCAACCTCTCGAAGCAAGCAAGGTCTCGGCTACGCTCCATCAACTCATCACAAAGATGAGTCTGACACAACCCCAGAGAGAGGCAGTAGTCTCAACAGCCGAGTCGCTTTCTTACGAGGAGCTGGAAGATATGTCGACGGCACTTGCCGTCCAACTTGCCGAAAAGGGAGTCTCGAAGGGAGACAAGATTCCACTGTGCTTCGAGAAATCTGTCTGGACTGTCGTTGCGATGCTTGGGGTCTTGAAAGCCGGAGCTTCTTTCGTGCCCTTAGACCCGGGCCAGCCCGTATCACGTCTAAGAAAGGTTGTTACGCAAGTCAAAGCCAAAACAGTTCTTACGTCTGCATTCCAACAGAAGGCAACTGATCTTGGTGCTGTTGCGTCCGTGATCGTCAATCGCGATGCTCTTGGCGATATATCCAGGCTTCAGCATCCGCGGCAACCACCAGCTCAAGTGACACCCAACAGTCCTGCCTACATCATCTTCACTTCTGGTTCGACGGGAGATCCCAAGGGCATCGTCGTCTCTCATGCCGCGTTTGCCTCCAGCGCGATGGCCCATGGTTCCGTC
The DNA here is from genome assembly GCF_030869305.1 of Colletotrichum tamarilloi. Classification (NCBI taxonomy): domain Eukaryota; kingdom Fungi; phylum Ascomycota; class Sordariomycetes; order Glomerellales; family Glomerellaceae; genus Colletotrichum; species Colletotrichum tamarilloi. The sequence goes on from NW_026849457.1 coordinate 113,070, forward strand.
TTCGGTATGAGCGACGAGCATCGTGTCTTGCAGTTCTCTGCATACAGTTTTGATGCCAGCCTTTTTGAGATTCTCACCACCCTAATCTACGGCGGAACCGTCTGTGTCGCCACTGAGAAAGAGCGCTTCGAGAATCTCGGAGACTTTGCAAGCCGCATGCGCGTCAACCTCGCGCTTCTGACTCCATCGGTGGCTCGCATCATTCGTCCAACAGAGATGCCGTCTTTGAAGACTCTAGTTCTGGGCGGAGAGGCTCTTGATGAGGACTTGATCAAGAAATGGCTTGACGCCGGACTGACTCTCTTCAACGCATACGGCCCAAGTGAATGCTCCGTCATAGCTGCTTGCCATGCATGCACCTACGATACGGACCCGAAATCCATCGGAAACCCGGTCGGCTGCTCTGCGTGGGTTGTTGCCGCAGATGATGACACGGTGTTGGTTCCGAGTGAACAGGTTGGCGAGTTGCTCATAGGTGGTCCGACTCTAGCCGATGGTTACTTGTATGACTGTGAGAAAACAGCTGTAACGTTTCTCTCGCGACTACCATGGATATCTAGAGAGGATCGCATGAGTACAAATAGATTGTACAAGACTGGGGATCTTGTGAGGAGAGCTGTCGACGGAACTCTGGTGTACGTGGGACGAAAGGACCTCCAAGTCAAGTTGAACGGCCAGCGAATCGAACTCGGAGATATTGAGTCGCACATCGCTGGTTGCTGTTCCGTCAAGCGCGGTATTGTTGTCTTTCTCTCGTCGGGACCATTCTCAGAACAACTTGTGGCGGTTCTGGAGCTCGAAGAAGAAGATGGCGAGAGACAGCCTGGTCTCCAACATATCATCACTCGATTTAATATCATTGCAGAGGAAGTTCGTCAAGAGTTGACCGGAAAGCTTCCGAGCATCATGCTCCCGGCACACTTCATTGACGTTGCAACCCTCTCTGAGGAAAGATTTCCACTTTCGACCTCAGGCAAGGTTGACAGGAATAAAGTCACAACATGGGTCCGAAATCTGTCCGTCAGAGAATCTCAGATCCTCGACATTTCTGCACCGATACCAAGTACAGTGGCAACCATTCAACCTCACGAGCTCCCTGCCTACGAGCTGGCACAAAAGGTCACAGATTTGGTGTCTCGAAAGACCCTTTCGTCAAGGCCCCGACTAGACGATTTTGACGATGTGCTGTTACAGACTTCCGGTCTAGATTCTCTCAATATGATGTCGCTCATGCACTTCATTCGTCTGAAGTACAGTGTCAGAGTCAGCATGCAGCTGCTCATGGACGAGCAAATGAGCATCAGGAAGCTGGCAGCTTTCATCACCTGTGCTGCTTCCAACGGCCTAGTAACGTTGACATCTTCGAACAGCAACTCTGAGACTCGGCGGATCAATTTGATGAGTGAAATTGATCGTCTTGACGCGGGGCTTCAGGAACTTCCAGGCATATTGTCTAGAGATGTCCAAGGTAGTTTGACCAAGAAGACAGATAATCTCAGGGTTTTCCTTACTGGTGCAAGCGGATACCTGGGTACTCAAATACTGCGAAAACTTCTGGAGCGGCGCGATGTTGCCCGTGTCACCACTTTGGTACGCGGAGCGACACTCCAAGCAGCGAAAGATCGCGTGGTTGAGGCTGCGCAAAAGGCTCTTTGGTGGACCGAGTTCCACGAAGACAAGCTGGACGTCTGGACGGGGGATCTCACGAAGACTATGCTCGGCCTTGGCCAGAAACGATGGGGCTTGCTAAGCGATGGACACACATTCGATATCATCATTCACAACGGTGCGATTGTCCATTGGAACAAAAGTTATGCTGCCTTGGAGGCGGTTAACATCCATTCAACAGTTCAGCTCCTGGGCATTGCTGTTCAGAATCCTGCTTTGCGATTTGCTTTCGTGTCTGGTGGACGACAGTGGAAGAGTGCTGAAGAACGGGACGAGGACATCGCGCGAGAGCTATCGGACTCTATGGGTTATAGCCAGACAAAATTCGTTGCTGAGGTCCTCGTCAAGAGAGCTGCGGAACGATGTCCAGTCTCACAGCGGAATATCGGCGTCTTCAGGCCTGGGCTTATCATTGGGACGCCCGCAGAAGGTGTAGCAAATTTGGACGACTACATCTGGAGGCTCACGGCTGCAAACATTGAGATGGGCATCTATAATGCGGACGAGGAGCAGGCATGGCTGCATCTCTCCGATGCTGCTACAACTTCGGAAGCTGCCATTCGCATCGCATTCAATCCAGAATCATCTGCTAGTCCGGTGACACAGCATGAAGAAGGAATGACTTGGGGGACGTTCTGGACTTTGATCAAGGGCATGGGCTACGACATCCGTCCAACACGTGCTGCCAAATGGCTGTCAACAGTCAGAAACGATATCTCGAATCGGAAAGAGGAGCATCCCCTTTGGCCGCTGGCTCACTTGCTCGAAGATGGTAGCATGGAATGGGAAGAGGTGACCGAAAGCCACGACATGTGTCCGTTGCAGCTCAAAGTGGCTTCGAAGAAGAACGTGGAAGCTCTTGTGAGGGTGGGTTTCCTGCCGGCCACGCGTCGAGCCCAGGATGTTCAAGTTGTCGGGGGCACGTTTTCTAGGACGTGAGTGAGCCGGATGCCTTGTTTGTCATTGTGGAGTTACTGGATCGGACTCGTTTAGAATAGAGATGCCTAGAGCAATATGCAAGCTGTCAGCGCGAGGTATTGTGGTTGCAGCATGAGTCGGCGGCTTGTTGTTCCATGTCTACCAAGTCTTACTTGAATTGTATCTTGGCGCGTAATGTAGCTACTGAGATGAGACCCCTGTGCCCGTTGTGGTGACGTAGGTGGTGCACCATCGCTAGGCGAGATGTTTAGCTTGTCATTCACGCCCTTGTACAACCAATGGCAGCCTAAAAGTACTGACAAAATTGAAAAGTCGTTCATCTCATCTATACCCTTCAGTCTCTAGAAACATATAACTTGGTTCATCTCAAGATCATAAACTTTTCGAGGATCACGACCTTTTCTATACGACAATGGACGACTCAGTCACTATCAAGGCACAGTGCATGTGTAAAGCACACACATTCTCCGCTTCACTGCCGAAATCCGCACTGCCGCTCAACGCGTCTTGCTGCCACTGTACGTCGTGTCGCCGACTGACTGGATCTCTCTACAATCCTGCCGTCGCGTGGCCAGACGCCTCTGTAGACCTGTCTGGCCTGCGGAAATATCCGTTCTCGAAACACTTTGATGTTTATTCGTGCGGTACTTGCTCGTCACAGCTCTTTGCCCGTGGTCACAATCCTAGCATCGCTCCTTATGTCACAACCGGCGCTTTAGAGAACATCCCTGGTCTTGTCAAGTATGACAATCACATGTTCATCGGCGACACCATCGATGGCGGCCTTGCGCCATGGCTTCCGAAAGAAGAGGATGGAGACCCGGTCAAGCGCTGGAAAGGGCATCGCGACAGCGAAGAGGTTCCATTCGACTGGCCGGTCAGCAAGTCAATCCCTACCGCTCGGCTGAATGCTAGCCCTTTTCCAACGTCGACCCTGTTCCACTGCCACTGCAAGGGCGTCCGGCTATCGCTGCGAAGCGCGGCGGACTTGGAGGCAGATCCGGCGAAGGAATCGACCTCGACATGTGTGGATCCCAAGACGCTCAAGTTCAAGGCATGTTCCGATTCGTGCAACTCTTGCCGCCAACACTTCGGCTCAGATATCATCGCGTGGACCTTTGCTCCTCTCACACACATCAACTTCAGCACTGAGGCCGCATCCGCGCCGTCTCAATTCCCACAGACGATCGTTAAACTCAAAGAAGCAGTTCTATCCAAGACCAAAGACCCACGCCTCGGAACATTGGCGGTTTACAATAGCTCTCCCGAGGTAGAGCGGTACTCCTGTTCAGTGTGTTCAGCCAGCATATTCTACGCTGTTTACGACCGTGAAGACATGGTTGACATCGCAGTTGGGCTGTTGGATCACCCGGATGGCGCACGCGCTGAAGGATTGTTGGCTTGGAATTATGGCCTGCTTGGGTGGACAGCGGATGCGGCAGGCGGATGGCGAGAAAAACTGGTTGCGAGAACGAAGGCCTCCATGAAGGAGTGGGCCAACTTCTTGAACGGAAATCAGAGCACCAACGACTAAGCAGAAGGTCAGAAGCATATGAAGGAATCTCGAAGTCCTTGATGGCTGGACAAAGAGGAGGCTGATCGAGGCTGGGCGACAACCTGGAGAAAAGTCGTAGGGCGCGGCACAAGGCTTCAGAGACAACACTGCAGGGGAAAAGATCATCCAATCATCAGCGTCGATGGTTTAGTGGTAAAATTCTCCGTTGCCATCCAGCAGCGTCGGGGAGCCGGGGGTTCGATTCCCCCTCGACGCAATCTTTTGGTTTTGATGGTGGAAAACGATGTGCGAAGAGTTATGGTGGTCGGCGACGTGATCAGTTTGCATTTTTACGCTTGTTTCATTGAGGTGGGTGGCTCTTTACGGTTGTATTTCATGGCTCGAAAACCCTTTCTTTTTGTTTCCTATCAATATCTTCCTATGTTATTACCATAAGCGAAAGACAGAAAGCTCTCTATTTGTGATCGTATAATCACTCGGCACCGCCATCGTTGACAGAAATAGATTTCCAAGACCCTCCGTAGCAAGTAGAGAGTTGTATATGATTCCGATGGGCGATGCAGCCAGCATTACTGAGGTACCGTTGCTAGCAGATAGGAGCTTCGGTGCCAGCCTCATGAGCCTTAAGCCCTCCATGGACGGCTGCCACCTATATTTGACTTCATTCGGTGTGTAAAGAGGGTCTTTCGCTGGCTTGAGCACGGCTTTGTCGATATCTTCAGGGAATGGCATTGGATGCCGCGTTCCCGTGTCCAACAAAACCTGCAGATTCATAAGCTGCGTGATTGAAGCATTATAGATGATGAGCTCGGCAGCCTGTTCCGGCGTCTTCACCTCGATTGGCCTAGACGCCAACGTCTTGGCCCAAGGCAATGAAATGTCTTCCATCTCTTCGTCAAGAGGCATATCAGCTTCTCTTGCAGCATCTGGATTGTCACATTTCCAGCGCCATCTCCAGTCACGTAGATCCCTGAGAAGCTGATCAATCTTGTCACGGGCGGCCTCTATCTCGTTGTTGAATAACGGTCGATTGCGTGATGCGATAGAAAGAGTGAGACCGGGAATATCGACAAAATGGTCCATCAGCAGGTCGTGTGAGGTCTTGGGTATGTATCGCCATGGGATAGTTTTCCACGTCGTTTTTTCAAAAAAAGAGTGATCATGTTCATTGAAGGAGTTGCACGCCTGACGCCACAGCCAATTCTATCAGTACATGTAGAGACCACAAGTATTCAGGAAGTCAAAGAACAAAGCCCGGAATTCCCTTACATGAAGTGCCCGAATTTGGCGTAGATAGGTCAACATTGGCTCTTGCTGAAAGCACTCTGGCCCACACATTTCTATAATTTTCGACATGCCGTAATAGTGAGGAACGTTGGGCACGTTCTCTACCGCATACTGTATTTGTTAGAATAGGGACTGTGACAATAGGCTCGTGCTCTTGACCGAAGTTCCTTTTCAAAGACTTACTTGGTAAAGACTAAGGATAATGATTGTGAAGGCCCACCTCGCCAACTCCTGATTGGACTTCGCTGACACAGCGTGATGCAACGCTCTGATTACCTTGCCATTCAACTCGTAGCCCTCGGCCACCATGCTCGGCTCGTTGACAGAATTTCCCATGAAGCCGAGCGCAGTCGCTAGGCTTCCCGTATAATCGGCTTTGGCCACATCTGAATCTATTTCTCCGTCTAATGACATTCGAAAGAGAGGTTTCCAAAACGGAGCCCAGCGGTAGTGAGCTACAAGATGGGAAAATGCCATGCGGTTACGAAAAGCTGTGAACGGGAGCTCTGGGACGATGTTCTGGTGAATAACAGTGCTCGAGCTCGTGTTTGAGACTCTGACTAGTTGTTGACTACCACCAGCATCGCCAGTGGCGGCAAAGTTTTGCATGCGGAGCGGCAACTCGTAGCCCAGGCATTTGTGGCCGGATTTGAGACATCTCTCACATGCAGGTCGAGCTTTGTCTAAGTGTTTTCAAGTGCGTGTAAGTGACATGACCGTTTATGAGCTGGACAGGCTAGAATTGTAACAGAAAGAGCACGATGGACATACCACACTTGACCCGTCTTCGTCGACAGGTATGACAGTAGCCGCTAGTTGGCGGACGTCCCATGGTGAAACGTATTTCTGGATAAAGTGTTTTAAGTCAAGTGAGGATGTTTACGATGGCTATGTTAACTATGAGCCCACCGAAAAGCTTGCGAAGAAGATTCAAGAAATGTGTCGTCGTAGAAAAGCGAGACGAACTTAGCATAATATATTGCTTCTGAATCAACAATGAAAGAGAGAGCCCCAGTCTTGGATGTTGTCGAATAGACCTGTTCATATTGTCCCAATATCCAAGTATCAGAATACCCACCTCTGTCTTCAGTGCCGGACATCACGGAGACGTGGGGCGAAAGAGATCGAGTAAGCAGAGCAGGCGGCAAAATCCACTTGGTTGCGTGCGCGCTGCAAGTAGCAAGGCAGTTTTAGACTATTTAGTCATCCTAGACAACGTAAGGTAAGCCGCACTCTAATTCTCTTCAGTTCTGATGCATCACTTGGCAGCAGCCAGTGGGGGCTTCGGACTGTCTGCTCATTGGCCAGGCTCATGCTGACTGCAGCTTCATTTGGTTATTCGTTTTCTAGTCCAATCATGAAGACGTATTTGAACATGCACGCAAAGATCGCCACGGGTACTTTTTAAGATAATCACGAGATTGTATGCCGAAAAGAGGCGCTGGTCTCATCGGTGCCTCCAGTCACTTCCTTGCCTTCATGGGTAATGACAGCATCGTTGCGATGGATCACAGGTTAACATCAGCCCGTATTTGATTGTTTACCTATTTCGTGTTGGCATTCTTTTGTTAGCATGTTACATTGAGGTAGTTGGCGATCTTGGAGGTTGGTCGATGATCCACCGGAACTTATGATGAAGGGCTTATTGTGCATTCGATAAGCATTTGGTCTAGACGATCTGCACCTTTGATCATATACATTTACCGAAAATATTAGTCTATTCTGTTTTGGAAGGTTCCGGGTCCATACCCTGGTGAAACGATGAGGGAACACTCCCTAGATCCCCAAGTAGCTATATTTCCCGCAAGTCCTGAACAGCTAAGGTAGCGGGAATTAAAGGAACAAATATAAATGAGTGTATCTCAGCTATTGATGCTATATCTCTGATAATTCCTTGGTGGCCTTCTGACTCACTCACGGGTGGCTTGGTTCTCCACGATGAACACATATGCGACCTGATTCGGATGTGGCTACGAAGCAACTTGCACTGCTAAGGCACACACATCCAGGAAACGTTAGCCAACATTTGCCTCCAAACAATACTCTGAAAGTATAATTGTGTATTTGCATACATCCTTCTCAACGAACACTCCGAGCAGCGGTTTGATCATAGTCACAATCTTTCATGTGCCGCAAAGGCCAAGAGCTGGCCGAGGGTAGTCAAGTCCAATGAGGGAAGGCTGTATTTAAGCATGGTTGCGTGAATGTGGGAGCATTGGTCTAGAAAGGGCCTCTCAGCTTAGACGTAGAGCCAGCCAAGTCTAGTACTAACATCATTAATTCACGTGTTCCATTTCTTGGGCGCAAATAATGTTCACAGCTAAGGTCGATGAGATAGAGACTCTGCGAAAATACCTTACTTCATTAAGTAGCTTCTGGCAATCAGGCAGAATGTCAAGAGTAATACGTCCAAATTTCCGTTAACAGCGTTGTCGCAAGCCTGCGAGATCATCCATTCGGGCTAACGCTTGCTTCTTGTAAGCCTACCGGCAAGTCCTCAATGATGTAGAAGTCATTGCATGGCTGGTTTACTTGACATGTAGCGAGCACTAAGTACTGGGATACCCGAGAACTACGAGTTGGTAAACTCAACATTTGATGCTGAGCAAAGAGATCTCTATTGCTCGCAACTAAGGGGTAAGGCCTGCAAGTGAAAAACTGCAGTTTCGTCTAAAATTCGAATTGTTAAGGCGCTGTACGGATACCATTGCAGAAGCACTCGCGTTTGTTCCTCTCTCAAACTTCACCCAGTCGGATGTTACTGGCAAACTACTATCTGCTATCAACAGTGGCACCGCTTAGTACCTCCCCCAGAATACTGACCAAATCGTTAAAGACGGATACTCGAAACACGTACAGCAAATTCTGCAAATGCACCAACGTAATTCCACGGCCGATATGGAGCTTCTTTATAGGGACGGTGGACGCTCAGTAGTGAATATCTTGATGCACCCCTCAAGCCGTTAGGCTATTGGAATTAACCTCATCGACCCCTTCGCGCCCCCAGTCATTGAACCTCGCTGTCTCTCCTACTCTTACGACGGGCAAATGGAGGTTGAGTCACTACGGTCAACCGAAACTCCTTGCCACGCAGCAAGTCCAAGCTCTTGGAGCAACGGAAACGCTGCCTTGGGTCATTGCCCTGAGCGACTCTGACATTTTGGAATTCGTTGAAGGAGTCAGCGCTACAGAGTATCACTATACTGGGACCTGCGCTATGCTTCCCAGGCCACTTGGTGGTGTCGTGGATTCCAACCTTAATGTGCATGGGATCGATGGCTCGAGGGTAGTCGATGCTAGTATCATGCCTTTACTTCCATCGGCGCATAATCAGGCGACGGTCTATGCAATCGCTGAAAAGGTAAATTTGCGCCCCTACGCATGAGATGGCTCGAATGTGAGCGAGACTAGTGCAGTGACTTTAGTGCTGACTGACTTCTCTTACACAGGCAGCGGATGCTATTTTACAGCAATATTCTTGATGAGCGTGGCGAAAGACGGATTACTTGAAGACGAAGGAATAGACGAGGGGAGTTTGGACAACTGTCTTGTCGAGATAATCATTGGCTGATAGCTCCTCTACTCACTCAAATTCCCTGGGTTCGGCGGCGCAGAGAGTTTGTTTTACTTCTGTGACTGGTGCAACCTGCTGTTACATTTGCAATGACTTGGCAACCCTGCCTATCGCTAGAAACGTCGTATTTCAGGAGGTGCTCGCCCACTTTCACCTGGGAAATCTGATTGGTAAATTACTCTCGAGTGCCTCGAATTCTCGCCATGATCATTTCTCAGAAAATGATTATAGGCACAGCCGTTCATGGCCTGTGAGAGTTACGGACAAAGGGACGGCAGACAGGGGAGGGATGGGAAATGGAAAATCATGTGTGCACCAGAGGGCTGGGCCGGAATAGCGGTGCCGTCTTCTGCATGTCAGCATGTCCCGCCGCAAGGATGTGCTACTCGAACCAATGATGACCACTACCGATTCTTGCGAACAGGGGACCGAGGCCCCGCATCGACCGTCTTAACCAACCAGCTGGGACGATGACTTCAGCCAGCTGGCCGTTGTGTCTAGTGCTTACTCCGGGGCTGAGTTGCTGGAATAAGTCTTCCAGACCTGCTGTTCCAATGTTGAGCATTCAATGTCCTGGTATTGGAGAATGGCTCCCGCTTTCTTTTTGTTTTCCTTTCGAGGTGTAACTAAATCTTGGGATGAAGCGATAGGGTTCCGGGCCTGCTTTACTAATTCCACTAGACTGGTAGATGGCGTCGGGGCGAACCTTAGTCTAGCTATAACTTGGCACAGATGATCGAATGAGATGCCAACAACTTTCAGCACTAGCATATCCGCTAGCAGTTCATATGACCAGCACGCTCCAGCGAGCGGGAGAGCCTTACGGCCCCGGTCTCCCAAGACAATTTGAATCATTTGTTGCACTTGTTCCATTATGGAGAACTGCAGGGGTTACACGTGATACTTGCTCCTGCGCAGGGGCTGATTTTGGCTGCCTAGCTGAACTGCATTTTGTCTCAGCCAGGCTCGGATCAGGCTGGCTGTCAGCACTGGAGAAAGCCCTTGATAAATCAGGCTCTCTGCTAATCTCTTTCTCCTTCGATATTTCAAGAGAGTTTTAGTCACTATACTCACTTTATTTGTATCTTGGGGGCTCAATGTCCCTTTTCACAATCGTTCCGAGTGCCTAGAGGAGCAACGTCAACTGCCTGCATCCAAGTTGAGGGATCTCGCCAATATGTCGTCATCTGACCCCACAAGCTCATCCGGCAGCGACAGTGACAACAATGACAACCAAGTTGAGTTGATCGTAGCGGTTGTGGCATTGGTAATTTCAGTTCTCGCCTTCATCATTGCGATTTTCCAGGCCCTCCAGCAATACTACGCGTCGGCAACGGGCTACTCATCATGCACTCCAAAAGTCATGGGAGATTGGGCGAGGTTCACACGACGACGATTCAAATGGTACGAGTTCCGCTTTGAGGTGGAATTTGAAGTTCCCGTCATATTCGTTGCGCCGCCGACGAACCCGCGGGGACCCCTCGGCGTGCACGACGACAAGGAGATTACCTACATGACCGGAACAACAGATAGTTACAAGAAAACGTATACCTGGGACCAGGAAGAGTACGACAAGCACTCCAAAACTTTGAGGGCTGGGATGACGCGCCAAGCTATCCACACCGCCGACAACGAGCTCGCAAACTGGACGAGTCTGCTCATGGCTATTCAGCGTATGGAGAGGGAGTCTCGAACATGGCAGGATAAGGAGTATTTCGGATACAACCCTCAATGGGAAGCCCAGACATCGTGTCACCCGACCCAGGCCAGCACCACGGTACCCTACACTCTTACCGTTGGCATGCAGAGGAAGAAGAAGTCTTGGGATAGTATGCCAGACAACATGAAGAAACCTTACGCAACGACAACGATCTCACATCTGGTGGAAATGGCGGCAATGTTAGGCGTTCATTGGAAAGAGTTTAACCGAAACGAAGACCGTTACCGAGGGCAGGGCAATGGGTTCAGCATCACCGGCTACGACGTCGACGATCTCGGTGTTGTGTTTACATTCGAGAAGACTGGTCCGACTTGGTTTCACGAGAACAGGGTAGTGCCGAACAATAAGGTCAAGGAGCTCTGCTTTGGTTATTGTCCGACGATTTTCCGCCAGCAGAACAACGACAACTACAAGTACGCTGACGAACCAAAGGATATCGGAACGCTACAGCTTGGCAGCATGTCGGCCATTGCAGAGACTCTAGTGGTGATCGGTTGTAACACTAACACTGTCCGGCATTTCCGAAAGTCTACTCCAGATACAAGACACATCCATCTCTTCCCAAGTAAGTCTTGCCAAGAATCATTATATTCACGAGATTCGAATACTGACTGTTACGTTTTAGTTGCTTTTGAGATCCTAGGCATGGTGGGTGCCGTCCTACAGATCCCCGGCACGGCTTTCCGCATGCTTCCCAACCCAACCATTTGGCATTGGGACCGGAAGTCATTTTCACTGAGGACTTTCCTCAGCGACTACGTCCACATAGTGGGTGAGTCGGCAGCAACAGAACCAATGCTCAGAAGTACAGAAGGATCTCGAATTAGCGTGATTCTCAAAGAAGCCGGCAAAATCGAAGACAAGTTCGAAGAGCTCGAATCTCGTGACGGCCCGGAAGCGATTCTGAGACGAACAAACAACACCGAGGAAAGAATCTACTCCAATGACCTCGTCATGGCTTTGCATTCGGCCATTTCGAAATGCGACGAATTCCTTCAGAGTCAAGAGAGGATAAACCTTGTCCAAAACGTGCTCCGCGTGCACCTGCAAGAAATCTTGCGTATTTTGAACGACAAAGAAGGGGAATACAAGACGGTTGTGGTCACTACAGGAGATCATGCTCGGTCAAAGAGGGACTCAAGACACGACCTTGTTGTTCCAGGAGCATCCCCTATCTTGAGGACGCGAGAGGAGAACGAGGAAATCGAGAAGGAGATATCGCTCCTTCAGAAGCTGGATTCCGCGTCTTCGAGCGAGAGGCATGGTGTTCTAGCCGAAATTTACCTTCTCTCGGTGCGCAAGCGGGTCATTGATGTTGTTTGCAAACAGCTGCGGGTTGATAAAGCTCGTAAAGAGCGTGGAGCTAGATCGATCATCTCTGATGCTTCCACAGAGGTGATCGCCCACGACCAGCAACAGCAGATCAATGATGTGTGGTGCATGCTTGTCTTCCGCATGGTATGCTGGTTGCTTCTGCATGATTTCCATGGTAAGGATATCCAAGTTGAGAAGAGCGAGATATTTGGAAGCCGTCTGCCGGTTTACATCACATAGGGTTGGGATGTGGTCATGAAGTATAACACGAATTATGATGGAATGGGAAAATGTCTCAATAATGAAACTGTACATTTCTTGACTGATCTTGTTCACTACACTTCATGGCTCCTTCTGGGTTTGTCATCTCTGATGTCCCATGTAATTTTCATCTACTTTCAGGACTGGCTACCTATTAATATGGCTTCGCTTGCCCAAAAGGACATACACGCGACCCTAGAAATTACACAAGCGCTAATTATCAAATATCTAAGCCCCATTGGTGCCATTGGTGCCGTTCTCACGCTTCTTCAACTCCTCGCGGACCGCAGGCAGAATATAGCGACCATAGTCAATAGCATCGTTGAGGTTGTCATATCCACGGATAGAAATCAACTCAGCACCAAGATCGACATAGTCCAAAATGGAGTCGTTGATGGTCTTGGGAGATCCTACCAGTGCCGTAGAGGCTCCGCGAGCGTTAGTCGCAGTGACGGTGGGGTACCACAACGCCCGGTCCTGAACCTCGCCCTTCTTAGCGATGTCAAGCAGACGCTGCGAGCCGACATTCTGAGGCTCGGGTCCGTTCTGACCAGGCTTGCCCTGTCCGGCAGAAATGTTTCCCTTGAGCGCATCGAGCGTGCGGTGTGCCTTGGCCCATGCAAGCTCCTCCGTCTCGGCGATGATGGGACGGAAGGTAACCCAGATGCGGGGCCGGTCCTTGCGGCCGGCCTTCTCGGCCTCGGCGTAGATGCGGTCAATCTGTTCCTTTGTCTCCTTCAACGGCTCACCCCACAGTCCGAAAATGTCGGCGAGGGAACCACCAATACGGTAGGCCTCAGGGGATGAACCGCCAACGGAAACAGGAATTGTGCCCTTTGTCGGGCGGACGCTGCTGTGAAAGTCTCTGAAGGTGTAGTACTTGCTCTCCCAGCTGAAGGGCTCCGGTGATTCCCACGCTCGGCGGAGAATCTTGATGTAGTCCTCAAGGCGGCCATACCGCTCGTCCTTGGAAAGGAAATCACCCTCCTTGGCTTGCTCTGCATCGCTTCCGCCGGCAATGAAGTGCACGACGACACGGCCCTTACTGAGTTGGTCGAGTGTTGCCAGGGCCTTCGCGGCAACGGTGGGGTAGAGGGTGTTTGGCCGCAAGGCGATGATGACGCTGACGTTCTTGGTGACCGCTGCGATGGTCGCACCAATTGTGAAGGGATCAAATGAGTTTGAGCCGTAAGGAACGAGTGTGTAGTTGAAGCCGTAGTCGTCCAAGTTCTTAGCGTAGCGGACTAGGAACTCGGGATCAACGCCAGCACCAGGGATCGGGTTGATCTCCGTTGAGGCGTTGGGGAAAGTTACGCTGATGAACTCGGTCGGCATTTTGCTAAGTGTTTTCTTGGGTTTGGGTATCAATACTGCAGAATAGTCTTCTTCCTGAAATTGCTATTCGTGAATTATGTGGTCGCCTATATACATCCGTTGCACGATATGACGACAACTGCAAGATAATCACGCCTTACACCCCGAGCCGAAATCGGCAAGGGGTTCCCCAGTGAGATGTCACCATAACCCCATCTAAATCCAGCACACTTGATCATTGTGGCAAAGAACATCTGGCGCCTTTATCGTTAGCTGTTTTGGAGAGCCTCAGGAAAAAATCGCCAATTCTTCAACGTTGCTTGTTGTCGGGCGGGATGCGATCGGTGCTCGGCTACTTGGCGGTGCGGCCCCAGACCGGGCCCGTTCCGTCAAGATATGCCAACCAGACCACATCAAGGCCAGAGACCATGATCAACTATTCATCAGTAACTCTCAGCCTCTGAAACTGCCGAAAACACCTATCAGCACCGACTTACCCCGCTCCATGTCAACACGCAATTCTCAGGATCAGTTCCACACATCCACAACTTGGGGCCAACGTCGGACATGCCCGCACACTTGAAGCTCCGAACGCTCGACATTGGCTGATTAAGGAGGCGCAGTACCTCCGACGCGGATTCTGTCGTGCCATTAATTACAAATCAATGATTGTGCAACAGACAAATAATCATGATGATTTGTCAACAGATATGGAAACATACTCCGGGCGCACCACCACAAGTTGCAACCCCTCTTCCGTTCAGAGCCAAGGTTGCTCCGAGGGCGGTCTTCATTGACGGATCGAATCGAAAACGATTTAACATGTTAAGTTCGGGACCATTCATCTTTATGAAATATTGTCTACATAGCGTTGAAGTTGTGCTTTGCAACCGTTCGATGATGAATACGACTCAATTGCAATGCATACAATGAGCAAGATAGAGTCTTCAAACTTCGACGTTCACTATAAATCGCCCAATCACTACGAATGGAAACACCACGATAATTGCCCAAACATTTTGAATCCTCAATAAATGGAATGGAATCCATTGATATTTGCACAGTCCGATTCACCTGAGTTCGGAAGGAAGCCAAAGCAATGAATGCACTCCACAGATGAAAGCGACGTCTTGATTTTGGAAGTTTATCTATAATACAGCTGCACGAAATACCATGTTGTAAAATAATATTCACTCTAATACTCTATAATCAAGTCGAAAAGTGAATAAAAAAGTAAATTGTTAGGGACTAGTAGTTATGCGTGTTTGAGTCCTTCGAGAAAGACGTTGAAACTCCGGAGGCCCTCATTGCCCCTTTATCTTGAGTGATTGAAGCCGAGAAAGCTGAGAGTCGGGTTTTTAGGAAGACTTCTTCTTCCAAAGTTGAGCAAGGGAGTGCTTCTTCGGCACCCGAGCAAGCCAATACAGGAACAAAGCTGCAAACAAGTTGAAGATTATGTAGACCCACATCAGCCCGTACGACCGCCATCGTCTACCGTATGACGTAGATATGGTAGTCAAGAAAGCATCTGTCGTAGCCAGAGGGCAGAATTGACAGATGTCGGTGCTGTTGGGGTTGAAGACACTGCCGCCGGCCATTTGCATGTACGGGGCCATGTAATCACCACATGCGGTTCCATTCGCGGGACTGAATTGCAGCAGCTCGAGTTGAGAGCAGTTGACCTTATTGTGGGCCAATCCCGTTGACAAGAGACCTTCGACCAGGTAAGTCAAGGGTGAGACGCGGTACATGAACTTCCAGAAACCTGGCAGGGCATTGACCGGCACAATGACACTGTTGATTCGTGAGTTTGAAGACTTCAGGTTGATTAAATCGGTGTTGAACTTACCCGCAAAAGATCAGACACAAAGCAAAAAGTAGAAGAGAAAGAGTCGCTCCGATCTCTGCTGTGGGTACACCAGCGACAACCATATCGGCAAATGTTGACTCGAAGAGCATGAAGGCCCAGATGAGTAGGAACATGAGACCGCCACGTTCCGTAACCGCATCCGTCGGTATGGCATTGCGATACATGCCGACCAGATAATAGAATGGGAAAAAAATCACGATAGCAGCCAAGGTGTTCCAGGGAAGCTCGACAATGATGTTGACCAAGACGAACACATACCATGAATACGCTCTGGAGGCGCGTTCTCTCGCCTCGTATTGCTCGCGTTGCAGGATGAAGTTGGGCATCGTCTGATAGACGAGGAAGGCAAAGACCACCAACAACATGAAGATGGAAAACATCTGACTCTGGAGTCCTTGCATCGTGAGCGGTGAGTTGTAGAAGGACACCCCGATGAATAAGCTCTGTGCAAAGTGTAAGTTGAAGGTCCATTAGGTCGTTGACCAGTAAGCATTGAGACGTACCGTGCCACCAGACAAAATCAACTTGGAGTAAATGTACGAAGGCGTGCGCCAATACTGTTGAAAGACACGCTCAGTGCACAAGGCAAGCTGAACATGAAACGGCGCAGCATAAGTGGACATCTCATCGGGACTGGACGTCGAGCCATTCGCCGCCACGCCCTGCTCCAGACGCTCGAGCTCGCGGCGCATCTCGGCACACTCATGGCTCTCCTTCCAGGTCTCGGGCCAATCCCTCTCAGCCTTGGCGCCCGGAGCTGCGCCGATGACTTTGAGCATCCACTCGGCGGGGTTCTCGTCCTGTCCGCAGGGCGTTGCTCCGTACTGCTCAAAGTAGCTCGTGAGCACGCGGGAGTTCTCGCCAATGTCGCCAAAGTAGACTGTTTTGCCGCCATGTGCAAGGAGAAGAAGACGGTCGAATTGCTGGAATAGGAGAGCAGAAGGCTGGTGGATTGTCACAAGGATGGCTTGGCCGTTTTCAGAGAGCTTTCGGATCAGTGATGAGATTGACCATGCTGTCTGACTGTCGAGGCCCGAGGTCGGTTCGTCAAGGAAGAGAAGGAGATCAGGTTTCGCAGCGAGCTCGACGCCAATAGTCAGTCGTTTTCTCTGCTCAACGTTTAGGCCTGTGGTAGTACGGATTAGCTTAACAGTCCTTGAAAATGAGGTGCAAAGACCAGTTGAGGACTTACCTTCTCCGGGCACTCCGACAATGGCATCGGCATAGGCCTCCATCTCCAGAAGCCCAATCACCTCTTCAACATAGTCGTACTTCTCTTGCTTGCTGACAGCCGCTGGCTGGCGTAGCATGGCGCTGAATCGCAAGGCTTCCCTAACAGTGGATGTCTCGAGGTGGATGTCTTGTTGCTGAACGTACCCGGCCTTTCGCTGGAAAGACTGGTCTCTGAGAACACCATTGACGAGGATATCTCCTGTCACAACACCCATAGTCACCCTGTTAGCCAGGACATCAAGTAGAGTAGTCTTGCCAGCGCCAGTAGAGCCCTGAATCGATCGTCAGCAGAAATCCTTCTCTTGAATGGAGGTAGACTCACCAACAAAGCAGTCAGAGTTCCCGGCTTTACCCATCCGCTAGCTTTGTCAAGAATTCTGCGGTTGTTGCCCTTGATTGATATGTCGTAGCAAACATCTTTCCAGTGGAATACCGATTGGCTTTTATGAATTGCGGATTGTTTGACACCCGACTGAGGAGCATGTCCCTCGGACTTCTCATGTTGGTAAACGCGTTCAGGTTGGCCATTTTCTTCGTCGGATGAGTTTTTTGATAGTGTCGGGACCGAGTGACCACGCCGGAAGATCAACACCTCGCCCTTGGAGCGGTCTGTGGTGATGTACTCCGCCGCGAGCAAGTAAACGCACATGAAGAAGACGATGAAGGCAATCAAAATGCCGAAGTTCCTGAGTGACACGTTAAACTTTTTTGCGAAGAACCTTTCAAAAAAAACAGAACATACCTCCAAATGTGAGACTTGTAATAGCTGAAAGTGGCATTCATGTAGAAGTCACCGTCAACGAAGTCTGCGCCTGGTGCAGCGCCGGCGACCGAGCACGTCCTCTCGTTTGGCGCAGCGTTCGGGTAGGCCGGAACGAATGAGGGACAGGGGAACTGCCGACCATTGAACTCATTGGCGACCAGACTCTCGAAAGCGTAGGCTATGGGGTTGATGTAGTTGATCCAGCGGAGCCATCCCTTCATATCGCGGGTCGGGAGGATGAAGCCGGTGTAGATGACGAGCGATAAGATGAAGATAGCGGCTGGCGTCAAGGCTTGATGAATGGTACGGGACGTCTGGCCGATGGTTCTGATGATCATGGACATTGAAAGTGTAGTGGTAAAGCCGAAGAGGAGGAAGATAAAAAAGGCATCGGCCTCTTGGCGGAGCTTTGCCATGAAGTAGAGAGGAATATTGAAGGCCAAGGTAGAAAGAATCTTACTGGGAAGATCGCAGATCGTGGATGAGATTGCTTCGGAGGCGGGATGGTACAGAGCATAGCGAGCGTGCTTTTCGACAATAGGTCTCTGGACGTACAGCGTGAGGATCTGATCATCGCCATATTAGTAAATCTTTCTCGTCGTAGGGCTACTTGGAGGAGAATTCGAAACATACCTCAAGAGCACTGCTGAGACCGTTGAACAAAATCGCAAAGAACAACAGAATGCAACGAGAGTTCATACTTGACGCATCGGAGGGCAGGTCGAAGAAGATGCTTCCAAGAACCAAAGAGATGACCAAGTTACCACCAATAGTGACAACGAAGAACAGCCAGTCACCCAAGAGACGCTGGTACCCACGCGTCATGCACAACCAGATTTGCATGGGCATGGAAATAGTGTAAGGTGATTGCGGAGTCCTTCTCGACTGTTAGCAAATGATTATACCACGACCTCCTGCCTGCATCACCACTTACACAAGAGATGCTTTGTGAGCTTGGCGCGTCGCGACAAACTTTTCTTCCCCTGAGCCATCAAGAGGATGTTCCTCCTCAAAGGCAAATATCTCCTCCATAAGACTTGCCCTGACATCGCTTCCCTTCCATACTGTTGCAAACTCGTCTGGCGTTCTGGGCACTCTGTTCTCAAATCCTTCTCGCACCACTCGTTCTGCGGGGTTCGTGAGGGAAGTGAGGAAATCAGCGGTGGTTTGGCGGTCGGGGCAGCGGTAGCCCATGTCGACAAAGTATTGCTTCGCCAGCGCCGTGGAGCCAAAGTAGATCTGGCGACCTTCATAAAGAACCGCGACCTTGTCAAATACCTAGACGATTATAAGTCAACAACGATATATGGTAGATTTGGGATGGAGATACAGACATCATACGCCGGCTGCGAAGCCTGATACATCGCGACAATGGCCGAAGTTTTGGCCATGTCAGTAGACAACCGCAAAGTCCGAGCAAACTCCAATGCGGTAGCACTATCCAAACCGCGAGTGCTGTTGTCCCAGCATTGAATAGGGCTCTGGCTGAGCGTGACCTCCGCAATACTGACGCGCTTGCGCTCGCCTCCGCTGACACCTATGGAGAGTTAGTGGAGGTTGCCTCAAAGCTGTCAAAGGCTTGAGCCACTCACCACGAACGAAGTCGTTTCCGACCTTTGTGTTGATGGTGTGGGAGATGCCGAAAACTGCCATCACGACGTCCCGCAAGTGTTCGGCGTATCTCTGTCTGCTGACGCCAGGGAGTCGATTCTTTGGCGTTCTTGCTAGTGAGGCGAAAAGAAGTGTCTGTCCAACCGTGAGGTGGGGGAAGTGGATGTCTGTTTCGGCCTGATAAATCACTTCACCGCGAAATCGTTTGTGCATAGTTTCCATTGGGATGCCTGTTTGTGATGAATTTTGTCAGTCAGCTTTCGTGAGGACCTAGCATATAGCACCCCTAACAGAGTTTGGGAGGCATTGTTACTGACCCTGGTAACTGAAGTGTGAGTGATCCCCCAGATGAAGACCCTGAGTCTCACCAGCGATCGTCTTGAGCAAGGTAGAAACACCACTGCCGGGACGGCCCAGCACCAAGAGCATCTCACCACTCTTGACGATTCCGTCAAACTCTCTCAAGATGTCAATCTTTTGGCGACGGTTGCTGAGAGCCTGCTTGATCATCATTGGTGCTTGCCAGAGGACGTTAAGGACATCCTTCTGGTAGTCCGTGTCGGTGCCGTACCCATGAACACTCAGGTTGCGATACGCGACTCCGGCTTCAAGTCTTGGGTAGTCCTCGGGATGATGATATGAGTGCTGTAGAAGGGCTCGGGCCCACTTCTTGGCGTTGAACTCTTCGCGACAGCTTGGATCCAGGGCAGGGTGGTCCGATAGGAACGGGTTGATACCAGGGTCGAGTCTTGACGCTGAGCGAATAAGATCGAGACTGTAAGGCCTGACGAGCTCGTTGACCTGGGCATCGTTGGCTTCAATGTCCATGTCATTCCTCTGGTGATCGTGTTCCTGACTGGCTTTGGCGTGCAAGGTGTCATCCGACGGTTTGGACATGACGTTGCCGCTGTCACCCTGCGGGCGATGCATCTTGTGAGTTGATTTGATAAATGCGCAACAAGCAGATAAGAAAGAACCTGAGAATCGCAGAAGAGAGGAGGCTCAAGTAACGTCACCCAACGGGGGTCAATGGCAAGTTATATCCTAACAAGCTTCCCAAAAGAGGCGCCCACCTTGTTAAAAATAAGTTTTCACGTTCAACACAAGGCAGACATGTGAAAACAACAACACAGCTACGCATTTCTAACGTCAATACCTACTATCAACGGGTCGACATGGGCAGAGAGGCCCCGATGAGCAGGGACCAGATCACTAGCTTCACGTCACGCTGCCGAAGCTAACAGCTTCGCGAGCCGAGCCTGATGGTCGAATTTCCATGTTTTGGCTGCATATGTGCGGCTTTGCTGATGTAGAGCAGCCGTATGAATCAAGTCGGCGCCGAGGGAGGAGGACTAACGCAAAATGAGTTGACGATGTTGACGAGAAAGCACCCACACGCGCCGCAAAGATCCTGATTGCAGATCCCGGGATGGCGGCTTTGTGAAGTGGCCCGATGCGTACGCAAAGTTGCCCGATCCGGTATCTCGGCGCCGAGGCTCTACACCCACATGGCAGTCGAACTTCTCCAAATCTCCACTCTCCTAAAAGGCAAATAAGGAGCCGAGCTCCTTTCACCATGAGCTGAATTGTCTTGGTCCCCCCGTCCCCTTGCGAACCACATCCTCGCATACTTACAGACCTCGTCTCCGACCTACTCGTCTTCGTTTCTCGGTGTTGTTTTGCTTCTCAGCCTGCATTTTCATCTCATCCTCTGCGAGCCGAGAAGATGACTGCTGATAAGCCCGCGCCCAGTCCTACGGGTGTTGGTGCTGGATCCCGAACCCACAAATCCTGCGATGCTTGCAAGTCACGCAAGGTCCGCTGTCCTAGTACGTGACTCGGGAGAGCTCATTGTCATTCCTATTCTTCATTCACGAACTGACGAGTTGATTTTATCCATAGGTAACGGCCCGCCCGGACCTTGCGCGAATTGTATCGTGAGTAAACCCAAATGGATTCTCTTCCCCGACAAAGACGTGCCCGTTTACTCACAAACTTTGAAACTGGAAGCGTCGAAAAGAAGAGTGTCGCTTCAGTGTAAAGAGGCTAGCCCACAGGCGCAACGGTAAGCACTGGCAACTGAACACCCACCATATCACGTTTACACTCCTTTGATGAGCAAGCACAACAACTCCGGTCGATTTCTATGGCAAAGGATTTCAAAGTACTAAGTAAACTATCAGTTGCCGGACAGCTTCTCCCAACAAATTATTCGCCATCGAGCAATCGACCACCCAGTCTCCCAGACGCCAAAGCCGTGCTAGACTTGTCGACATCAGATGGAGAGACCAAGCCACTCGTCCTCCCTGATCGCACGTCGCCAAAGTCTCCTCCCCACCGCATCCAAGAACTCCACGTCGATCGCGTCCTAGCACGAGCACAGAGGCCAAAGACCTCTACTGGAAGAGGCCAGGAGGAAACCATGTTTGTACCAGTAAGCACCACTAGTCAAAATTCCAAAGCAATTGATCGCAGAGGTGAGCGAACTGTAAGCTGACAGAAATCTCACAGCGCAATGGCATATTTGGTATTGAAGCGCCACATGCCCTCAGTGGCCTGCACGTACTAACAGATCAAGGGGGCCGGAACAGCCTCACGTTCTTCTCCGACAACAGGCTACTCTCCCTGTCGACGCGCCTCCAGAATCAGAAGGTGAACGAGCTCGTTGGTCGAATTTCTGTCATTGTCAATGGACGTCTTCGTCGCACCGACTCGGCAGCGACGAATCCCCGGAGGACGCAACCTCCCGATATGGGGACCGACAGAGCGCGTGCCGCCTTGTACATCCGCCGTAATTATTTACCATTCTCCCTTCTGTGACCCTCCATTGAAGTTGGCGAAAGCTGATCATGATCAGTCTACTTTGAGCGAGTGCATCCCATGTTCCCGTTCCTTGACCGGACGACTTTCGAGACTACGGTGTCAAGTCCCAACTTCCCCAATCTCCTCGAACGCAGCAAGCCATGGTGTTGTCTCTACCACAGCGTCCTTGCTCTAGGGTCCCAGTATGCTGATGGGGGGACATTCGAGCCTGGTAAGGGCGAGTCGTGGCGGCTGTTCTCTATCAGCTTGAGCGGCTTCTCAGAGCTCCTGCTGCTTCCTGATTCTCTCACCACCTTGCAGGCATTGACGGCCATGTCTGTCTATGGCTTAGGGATCTCGGGCTTGGCTGTTGAGCCTGTCATTATGTCAGAGGCGGCAAGACGGGCTCAGATGATGTCCAGTCATAGCTTTACTGGTCCAACGGCTCACGCTTACCAGAAGTCTTTCTGGATTCTATATGCGGTTGAGAAAATCACCAGCTTCCACTTTGGGAGAAGTTCTGTAAGTGCTTGGAATTTCCCTCTCTTTACCACGATAGCGTCATACTATGATGGATGCACACTTCTTGTTTACTTGCTCTGCACTGCTGACAACGACAAGGGATTTGTCGATAGCGACATATCCTGTCCCATCCCCGTCGTCCCCGAAGCAACATCGGGTGACTTTAGCTGGTTCCTGCACCTAGTGCGTTTCGCTCGCCTCCTTTCTCGAGCATATACATCACTCTTCTCGGTCGGCGTGTCGGGCAACTCCGACTCGTACTATCTCGACGTAATTGACCAATTAAACGGTGAACTCGAAGAATGGAGAGCATCTCTGCCAGACAATGGCTTCCGCCCGGGTGGAATTCTACGCCCTCAAACCGTATCCGGTCCTAATGCGAGATCACTCGCTCTCATTCTTCATTATCTTTACTACAGCATGTTACTGACTCTTGCAAGAACTACGCTGTGCTATTTGCCTGTCCCTGAGACGCCGGCGGTGAAAGCGACAAAGGACGACAAGATGAAGACCATTTTGAATGCATCGAGGGCAATTTTGGAGTTGACTACGATGATTGAAGTTGAGCCATACACGGTCACATGGTAAGTAGAGAGCAAACTTCGAACTACACGTTTTCCCGCCGTTATCATCAGATCGGTGCTGATAGCCCGTAAGGGTCCTTGCGGGAATCCCTATTACCGCACTTTTTGTCTTATTTGACCTTGTGATTCATGATCCTCGGCAGCCAGATACAGGCACCAACCTGGCTCTGCTCGACATGGTCGCTGGTCACTTCAGTCGGATAGAGTATGCCAGCGGCGGCACCGTGCCCGGTTCTTTGATAGCCGAGTTCGCCAAGATTGCGCGAGACTACGTGAACGAGATTCAGCATGCCGAGGCTGGTTTGATGAATCCTGCGAGACCTCATGCACCCACAAATCCTTCCACGATGCAAATGGTACAGCAATCGTCAGAGCTTGATGCCAGAAACAATAAACAAGTGGATAGGCCAACTCAGATGACTTTGGATCTATCTGATGTAAGTTCTCGGCCTCACAAGGTCTGCCATTCATCAAGGAAAAAAGCGTCTAATCATCATCTGCGTTAAAAGACTCTGCCGAGGGAGGCCATGATGTCTGGTCCGATGCAGCAACCAGGATACACCGACTTTGCGTTCGACAGCGGGATGGGCCAGGTATCTCCTAGTGCGCTCATGGGAACCGACGTGATGGGAATCTTTAATTATTTCCTGCCCGATCTGGACCCGATGTTTTACCAGGGTATGACGCAGGAGTACGATCTGCTACCACAGCAGCATGGAGGGACCGTTCAGAGGATGGACAAGTGAGATGATGCGGACGGGGTCTAATTCTTAATCTCCGTCCGTTTGCCAGGCCGGATGCAGCATGACATAACCTTATTTTGGAGCTATAATAATGCGTGCCCACAACGGATACTAGCAGCTACCTTAGTTGCTACGCCCGGCAGTCGAGATCGTTGCCAGGCATAATGATGAAATGCTTATGAAGAACAAAATCGAACGTTCGCTGGAGCACTCCCCCGGGATGGGAAAGCAGGCAAGACTACGTGTGTGGATGGGTGGGAGATCACTTGTTCTTCGGTGGCAGTGAGCTCCGGGATCCCGGGCTTCGCTCCGGTCCGCTGCAAGGATTAGCCGGGTCTCGGACGGTCCAATGCAGCCTAGCGTCTCCTCCAAAGTCCGTTTGGTGGATCCCCAAATGTCGTGGCCCCCTGTCTTTTTTCCCGCAGAAAAGCGGCACGTTTAAAAGAGTGTTGCCGCCAACAGAGCAGAGCTCGGAAGAGAAACATATCATGCGATGAACGACAACAACTCATACACTTCTCTAATCTCTGACGAGCCCCATATTCTCATCTGTAGATCTTGATGGCCTCCGAAAGCCCAGCTTCACAGGCGAGTACTCCGGTAGGCGACAAACCACGCAACGTCTTGGCCTGCGTCTTTTGTCACCAGCGCAAAATCAAGTGTGACCGAAAGTCCCCCTGCGCCAACTGCATAAAGGTTGGTTTGTCATCATCTCACTCACCCTTCAGCCGATGGACCCGAGGTCTACGCACACCCACACCGAGGCGCAACGCATACTCACTGATGTGATCACCATAGTCTGATCAACCGTGCGTGCCATCGACGCGAGCACCACCAGGAGCTGGTAGAAGACGCGTGGTGAAGGACCTGTTGGAGAGATTGAATCAGTGTGAGAGTCTTCTGAGCCAGGTGGCTCCGCGCGATGCCGATGGCCGCCCCGTAAATCCCGACACGCCGGGTTCCTCACGCGATGTGGCGGACAGCCCGGCAATGTCCCACATAAGCTACGAAGAAGCTCGGAAACAACCCAGCTCAAGACCGAATGGCAAGATTGTCTGCGATGAAGGTCGACCAACATTTATGGAAAATCCGTTTCGCGGCAATGTTCTTGACCACGTAAGTGCACTGTATTTCGATCAAATCATAAGTCCCACCCCAGTAAAGATCTAAGTGGAATCTAGCTTCAATTCTCCAAGCTCAGTCTCGAAGACAATGACACCGAGCAATCAACGAACCCGTCTGGTTCGACTAGCGTCTCAGAACGCGGCGACTCAATTCACCAAAAGTCTATGGACTTTGACATATTAGCTCTGGGACCAGTCGAAGTTCTGCGCCTGTGGCAGGTATTCCTGGAACGAGTCAACCCTATGATCAAGGTCATTCACGTACCTAGCCTGGAACCTCTAGTCTTTGAAGCAGCAACAGACCGCTTCAACCTGAGCCCCGACCTCGAGGCCCTGCTCTGCTCCATCAACGTTGTTGCAATCATGGCCTTGTCGGAAGCGGAATCAATCCAGATGCTCAAACTCGAAAAGGCAAGAGCATTACGAAATTCAATGTCTGCACTGAAAAAGGCCATGTCCAAAGTGGACTTTTTACGAAAGTACAATATGACCACTTTGCAGTGCTTAGTGCTATACCTGGTAAGATGTCAGTCCCACACAAGTATGACTCAGATCTAACTGCAGGCTAGGTGTCTCTTCAGGGGCAATTCGATCGCCACGCCGCATGGGTGTTGACCGGCATGCTAGTCAGGATAGCTCAAAGGATGGGTCTTCATCGCGACGGAGAACTCATAGGTCTTCAACCATTCGAGACCGAGATGCGCCGCCGAATCTGGTGGCAAATCATCATGCTAGAAACAAAATACGCCGTCCTCGCAGGCTTCGGCGACACGCTCCTCCCGCCTAACTGGGATACAAAACTCCCATCAAACGTCAACGACGCCGACTTACTGCCCGGCTCAACAGAGCCGGTCAAGTCTCGCGATGGAGCAACCGAGATGGCATTCTGCCTCATGCTCTATGAATCACGCGCCTTCTTCTGCGACAATCCCATGCCGGAGTTCGAATCAGTCATCCTCAGCGGGGACAAGATCAGCCCGGAGAACTCAAGGAAATTCTCCGGTCAACCACATGTCCTCGACAGGTATCGACTCGCGTTAGATCAATACGATGAGAGACTCGCTGTGGCCGAACGACGGTTCTGCAACCCGACGGCAGGCGGCATACATCTCGTTGCGAGTAAGATCCGGTCTTTCACGGCGCAGAGGATGCGCGACATGATTATGCACGCGCGAGAGCCATGGGACGAGAACAAAGACGGCGGAGCGAGCCAGCAATCCTTCTTCAGAGCATGGGTCATTTCCTTCGAGAGCGACGTTAGCTGGTACGACACGATCGACGACAAGTTCACCTGGTACCTAAAACTCCATTTTCAATCTGACGCTTTCTCCGTCATGATTGAGCTCCTACAGTGGCAGCCCGTCGGAACACTGGTTGACAGGGCATGGAAGGCCATCGACCGACTCTATCACCACCACCCGGAGATGTACGACTTGACTAGGAAGGACAACTTGCTGCGCGCGGAAAACTTGCTTGCAGGGTGGGCACGACGGGAGCTTGCGTTCCGAAATCTAGGCATGTCGTGTGACACGCCGCTCGTTGTGGCACGGTTCCGGAGCAGCGAAGTTTTCAAGCAGAGACAGCCCGACGGTTTGCCAGTTGAGCAGTGGCCGGCACCGACGCCGGACACCGCGCTGTTCTCTGACATGAGTCCATCCGACTTTGAGACGTTTGATGGCGGGATGCCTGGAGATACTCATGGTCTTAACTTCAGTCTTTGGGGTGGTGGTGGGCCGGGGCAACATGCTCTATGATGAAGGTCCGGCTGGTTTATAGGTAGTAAATGGCTTGGGGAAAGGGGGTTGTGCGTTTCAAGCACACGACCATGACTTAATGACACTGAAGACGGCTAAAGGGTAGACTGTACCCAATAAGGAGTTTATCCCCTCAATTCAAGGGTCTTTAGGGCTCTTGGAATATCTTCGAATCACCTCTCAAAATTCACGGATAGATGTTTTGTACTTGCTCTGGCCTGGTTTATCGAGATGCTATAGCAAATTTATGCGCGGGCTTCACGCGCAACTGGCTTCAAGTAGACATTCAGCGGTATTCTATCCCACAAACCAAATGCTCTTTGCCTCTGAATCCAGGACCCGTTTCCTTCGGCCAGTTGAAGATCAAAGTCAAAAACGATTCGGGCTAAAATCAACCTCATCTCTGCATACGCGAGACTGTTTCGCATAGGTTTCAGCGTCAGCGGCGATAATGGTTCAATATATAGATGAGGAGTTCTTACTTCTTCCCAATGCAGTTGCGTGGGCCAACGCTGAATGCTTGAAGTGCGTCTAAATGGTTGTGTTCCTCTTTGTTGGTTTCCAGGAAGCGCTCCGGCCTGAACTCCCAGGGCTTGGTCCAGTTATCTAGACTATGGTTTGCGGACCATTGCTGGATCTCGACGAAAGTCTTGGAGGAAAGTCTGGATTAGTCTCCTGATGGGAACCTCGAAAAGGAGAGTTGGTGCACAAGGCTACTTACTCCTTGAGGCACATGCTCTGCACCAATCTGACACCCAAACTCCGGTACCTCTCGAATGAGGTTTGACGTCACGGGAGGATACATACGCAAAGCTTCATTGAGAACAGCGAGCATGTATGACAACTTGCTCACTGAGTTGATGGTGATCTCGCTAGAGTCGCTAAAGCTCGATCGGACCTCCTCGTTAAGTTTCTGCAGGACCTTGGGATTTCTCAACAGAAGATATGTTGTGCCGGCCAGAGTTGTAGCCGTAGTTTCCGAACCGGCGAGGACGAGAATGAGACCATTAGCTGACAGCTGCTCAAATGAAAGGTTCTGTGCACACAAAGTTAGCGTAAATTCACCTCCACGAGGAGTGGCTTTGGGGGGCCACATTCCCATTCTTCTTTCTTTCTCAAGAGTCCCTCGAACAAATCCTTCCGGTCAGGATCCATATCAAGACGCGTTTGCATCATCTTATCGGTGCTCTCACGTAACTGCATCATCGCAGCAAGACCACCGATCCGGAAGAGGCCTTGGACAACAGGATCAAGGCCAATATACTTCATCGCTGTCATGATGGCATTGTATCGGATAGTTTTGAAGATGAAGGCAATCCAGGGATGGTAGTCTGAGCGATCGAGACAGCCAAACGATTGCGCAAAGATTAGGTCGCCGGCAATATCGAACGTTGTCCAGTTATACCAAGCCTCTACATTAAGCGGCGCTTCTTTCCCGTCGCAGTTCTCATGCAAGCGAGAAATCAGTTTATCGATGTACTTCATGATAATGCCTTCTTGCGCTCGCATAGAGCTATCCGAGAAGCCATGAGATAGCGCCCGCCGGTACCGCTGGTGCTCTTCACGCTCGGCATTGATGATGCTCGTGGGCAAATTCTTGATCGTCGTTGAGAAGAGCTGCGACTTGGGGATCTCGTTTTCCGCCAGCTCTTTCCCGATTTGAAAGCCGTAGATGTCTTTCCAGGCCGTCACATCGGTGAAAGACAGGTGATTTGGGCTGATTCGGACTATGGGGCCATATCGGTCGTGGAGGAGCTGGGTTCGAAAGGCTTGATAGCCTGTGGCATGTTGCCAGGCCCAGATTAGAGGAGAAGCGCGTTGAAGGACGGGTCCTGGAAACCTTCGTAGGGGATGGAGGAAGAGGTTGTAGCCGGCTACGAGGAATTGCCAGAGGACGGCCTGGCAAGTCAGCCATGTGATTCTTCACTGAGGATATGATATACTCTAATCTTGTGTAGGAATGCTAGTCACTTACTGTACCAAAGGCAATAGCCAGGATATGAGAAGGATGCTCAGAGAGAATGGACAAAACACCCGCCATTTCCGTAGTCAAATCTGGAAGGGTTAGCTTCTCAAATTCTGTGATAATCTTCTTGCGTCAATGAGAAACATCAACCCCGCGTTGGCGTTGACGCGTTGTTTATGTAGATTCATCCCGAGTACGAGCCTTTCCGAGCTCCTCCCCTGGTGACAAACATGTTCGCTTCTTGCCCAATGAACACACCACTTGGTTCTGCGTCAAACAATCAGTCACCTTCCATTAAGGGGACGGGCTCTGCCCTAGGCGCAAAAAGTTTGGGGTCATCGGACGGTTGTTTCAATACCACGTTTCTTGCGCGGACCAATCCACTGTCCGGCTTTGTCACATTCATGCATGCAGCAACCGTAAATATGCACGGGGGAGTTTGAGACGGTTGGCCATCTGCGAGTGTTACTCCGCATTGGTGTTGCACGACTTGATGTCCTGGTCATTGCCTTCCAGCATGGGGCACTCGTAACATTGTGGAATCAACGACAAATGAGAGTGAGTGCGCAAAGATGGCAAGCAAATGAGAGGCATAAGTTGGAGATTCTTGCTCTCTTGAACGATTAGTCGCCTTTCAACAGAGCTTACAAGCCCCAGACTTGATTACTTTCCCAGTGCGAGATGACAGAAGGCAAAGCCACATGGAGATCCTCCCGCGGCTGGCCGATCCTTTTCTTATCCTAGCTTTAGCCGTTTGGATCACTGAAGTTGATGTCATTCTTGATTGACAACCTACCAGTCGCCTATCAAAACTCCGAGATGACAGTGCCAGCCCCCTCCTTCTCCGCAATATCCAGAATAGCCGTCCCGATAGCCAGATCCGTCGTACTGACACCGATACTTTTGTAGATGATCAAGCCATCCTCCAATGTCGACAGCGATTCCAGCTTCTCCCCTCGTTTCCGTGAAATCTCGATTTCTCCAATCTCCACTATGTACTCTGCCGCGAGTTTGCTCTGAACGATTTCGCCAGAGTGCTTAAGCGCAGACTCGCGGTCGTCGACCAGCACAGCAACCTTTGAACCTTGTTCGCGGAGTTTCCCACCAGCGGCGTTGGTTGCCTGGACGAGCAGTTCTGGGTCTACTTCCAACATGTCCGCCTGCCAGGACCCGACGGCAGAAATGTATGGATTTCTTTCCTTTCTTCCGTTTGTGACATAGTGTGCCGGAAATACTGGGCTTTTGGTGCCGACTGTGCAGAAAATGGCGTCTGCTGCAGCGAGACGATACTGAAGTTGAGCGTCGTACTCGGAGCTAGAGGAACTCAGATACTCAAACTCGGCGGTAGACTTCCAACGACCTTGGTTCTCCTCCTTCAATCTCGAGATGAGCTGCTGTGCGCGCTCCGCGGATCGATTCGCCACGGTAATAGTCTTGATCTCGTCGCCCCTCAATGATAACGCGAAGCGAAGATGCCACAACGCTTGCTTGCCAGCACCGAACACAACAATGTTTTCGGTATGGCTCCGCCATAAGTACGGCACAATGGCAGAGAGCGCCGTGCGATATCCTGTAACCTCTTCGGCGTTGATAACGCCAAGGGGTAGGCCGTCCTTGTCGCAAATGGAGATAATGCCGTGCAAGCTGTTAGCTGCTGGGGATGAAGGAGCCGGGGTAACGACGATCTTAGTTCCAAAGGCACCGGCGGAGCTGAAGGGTCGGAAGAGGCATTTCATGCCCTCAGGTCTGTTCACTATCGATGCATCGGGCTGATAGTCGCGCTCCGCGCCCTCAGAGAGCTCTATCAGCGCTCCCACAAGCCGATCTCGGAGCTGGAGAATGCCACTTCTTGGAAGGTTGAGCAGAATATCGAGAACAGCGGCGTCGCTGAGGACTCTGAAATTACCCATGGTGAATGGTGAATAAGATGCTCAGGTTTACAAAGGGCCGCTGAACAGTCAAGATCGTGAGGGGGTCGTAGTGTGGAGAAGTCTCGCGAAAGAGGCACGGATACTAGTATGTTGACAGTGACAAGACCTTATCAGCAGCTTGTCACCTCTTGATAGTCAGTTGGGTCACTGCGATAACAAATGTGAGTAGACGCATCGACAGTCTCCGTAGTTAGGCGGGTTACGGCAGTTTAGTTTGTCTTCAACCGTCAGACTCGGCGAGACCTACCGGATTAATCCCACCGGCACGGCATCCGATGCGGGGAAATGGGTCGCTGCGGCGGTTAGCTGAGCCGCTCGACGGGGTCCGTTGTGGGCTCCAGTTAACCGATTGCGAGCGGGTGATACGAAAGTCCAGGTGTAATACGAGCCGGTTCCTACTCCGTCAACGAGCGTCCGTTCCGTCTCACCGGCACATGAACCGTTCAATTCATTTTCCATGCGTTTGTGAATGAAATGTCTATCGGCCATGAAGCCTATTAATACCTATTACGCAGTACCTACTTATAGGTTTGACTAGATCGTGAGTCTATTGTTCTTCTCAACTAGGTATCATCTCTTGAACCATCACACCATGACTATCGGCCGTACTTTCAACGTCGTCGGCGCCCACTGTGGCGGCGAGGTCTGCGACGTCATCGTTGGGGGTGTTCTCGACGTCCCAGGCAAGACAATGTTTGAAAAAATGATGCATTTCTGGAAAAAGGCAGACCACCTACGAAACCTGCTGATGAACGAACCCCGCGGCTCATCATCCATGTGCGTTAACCTCGTCCTTCCACCGTGCGATCCCGAAGCCGACGCGGGCTTCATCATTATGGAGCATGAGGAGTACCCCCCTATGTCCGGTGCCAACACCATTGCCGTGAGCACCGTCCTGCTAGAGACCGGCATGGTACCGATGCAGGAGCCTACTACGACACTGCGCCTGGATACGCCAGCAGGCTTGGTCACGGTCGAGGCCGAGTGCAAGGACGGCAAGGTTACGTTTGTGGAGTTTCAAAACGTTCCGGCTTTTGTCTATGGCCTAGATCTAGACATCAACGTGCCGGGCTTCGACACGCCCGTGAAGGCCGACATTGCATGGGGTGGAATGTGGTATGCGCTGGTCGACGCGAGCTCAGTAGGCCTACAAATCGAGACGGAAAATGGAAAGGAGTTAGTCGATATCGGCGAGCGAATCAAGAGGGCTATCCAAACGCAGACGAGCCCGGTGCATCCCGAAAACCCAGAGATCCGAGGCGTCAGTGTCTTCGAGTTCACGGACCCACTCTCGCCCTACGCGGCGGACACGCAACAGACGGCCGTGAACACGGTGGTCGTATCACCGGGAAGACTCGACCGGAGTCCGTGTGGGACAGGAACGTGTGCCCGACTGGCAGTTCTCCATAAGAGAGGCCAGCTCGCAGTCGGAGGATCGTTCCGACACCGCAGCGTGATTGGGACCGAGTTTATCGGAACGGTAAAAAGTGAGGCAAAGGTCGGGGACTACGATGCTATTATTCCCGTGGTGAAGGGAACTGCCTGGATAACGGCTTTCAAGCAAGTCATCTTGCACCCCACAGATCCATTCCCGGAAGGGTTCAGGGTTGGAGATAAGTGGCATGCCAGTTAGAAGATTCATGTCCCGTAGATCTTGGCTACTTTTGTAAATGTTATTTAAGTGATCAGCACAAGTCATTTCACCCTGTTTTTGTCCAAGGAAGTTTTCTGTTTCAGCCTTCTCTAACACACTCGATCCACATGTCTGCCCGTCCAAGTGTAAGGTAGGTCAGGGGCGCAGGTACATATTGAAGCCACAGCCAAGCCGGGATATCGTACAGGCATGTCACAACAAATCGGGGTCCGAATTATCCAGGAATAGAACTAGTGGGTATATTTCAAAACGCGTGGATCTAATTGGATCGTTCTCCCGCGGAAAAATTTGCTCGCCTACCCCATTTGATCATGCGAACATGAGGCTTAATGGGCCGAGGACACAGAATTCGAGTTGTCGGCGCAGGAAAATGCGGCCGATCCACCAGACTTCTTGTAGCTGTCCATGATTCCAACAACTGAGCCGTACGCTCCAGCAATCATCAAAAAGGTGCCGCTAATAACAACGAAGCAGCTGAAGCAGACCATGGCGATCCATCTAGGTCTCTTCTCGAGCTTTCCCTCGGCCCAATGGTCGTACAACCACATGCAACCCATGGGCTGGAAAGACAACAGAGTACCGAAGAGGGCACCGACGAGGGATACCAGGCCATCAAAGACGGGAATGGAGCTGGCAATGACGTAGGCGGTGATGGCGATGCTTGCAGTGCAGGCGAGCCAGATACCCCAGTGCTTCATGGTGTTCTCGGTCAAGTGACGGGATCCACGTAGCAGGCGAATGAAGATGTACTTGGCGGGCAACTGAGGACACAAACGTTAGCATTGATGCTTGTTGGTAACCGGGTTGTAGGTTTGGAATCTACTTACGTGGATAACCAGAGTAGTGGTAACAATCAAGCCGGGGAAGGCAAGACCGTAGCAGACTCTCTTCATGGTCGCACCGGCGGAGCCAAGAGCAGGCGAGGCGACGTAAGAACCGCAGAAGTAGTAGACAACGCATCCGATGGCAATGTAGGTGGCAGTCACACCACCCTGGCAAATGACCAGAGCGCGAGTGTAGTGGCGAGGATCGCGCATCTCAGAGACGATGGAGAAGAAGGCAGGGGTACCGGCGAAGGCAAAGACGAGCGTCGAAAGCGCCGAGGAAGCCTGGGCGAAGGTCGGGCTTCCAACGACCTTGTAGTCCGAGGTCCAGTGTCCAGTCTGGGGAGCGGCAGCCGGTCGGTCCTGTACACCCACGGCAACGGTGACGGTGAAGACTGCGTATGCATGGTCAGCTTCTGAATCTGGAATTTCCTCCAAAGGGGTTAAGCGGCACTCACTGGCAGACATGATGCAGATGAGACCGACCCAGGCGAACCAGGTAATCTTTCCGAGGGTCTGGATGCTACCGAAGCAGAAACCAATCGCTGCGGCAATGGCGACGAAGCCAGCCGTGCATGCACCGTGAAGGGAAACCGAGTTGAGCGCGATCGAGGCACCTAGCATGCCAGAGCCGGCAACGAAGATCCAGTCTGATCGGGAGAGAGTGGTTAGTCCTTGAGTTACCTTTCCAACGATTGATAAACTCACAAAGGCAGAAGACGATCCCGAAGAACTCGCGACCCACGCGGCCAAAGAGAAGGCGTCCAACATCGTCGATACCGTAGACCTCGGGGTGGCGAAGCTTGAAGACACCAACAATGTAATCGGACCATGTGGTGATAGCGGCGATGCAGCACAGAGCAATCACACCAGGCACAATTCCGAGGACGTCAAAGACACCGGGAATGGACAAAACTCCCAGGCCGATCTGCGTCTTCATCATCAAGGCGACTGTTCCTTTCCAACCAACCTAATTGAGGAAATTAGCATCCGAATGGAGGCTTAGGCATTCCAAGCCGAAAAGTTTTTCCAGATTGCTCCTTACATTGCGGTAGTTGGGGCCGCCCTCTTTAATTTCACCAAAGACAGCATCGTAAGACGCGTTCGGGTCTTCCAAGACCTGGCCTTGTTGCGAATGTGTTGAGACGGGTCCCAACGCCTCAACATCCTCCTTGTTCTTCTGCGTCATCTTGGCAGTTGATGAAGATATTTTCACGTGATGTTGGTTCGTATGCGGTCGATCAGACAAATGTGACTTTAAAGTCTTTAGAGACACAGGTCACACGCGAAGTGGGAATTGTCGTCGAGATGATCTTTTAGACTACGGTACTGAGTCCGAGTTGGAAGGACAACCGAATTGAAGAGTCAAGAGTTGTTGTCGTTGGTGATAGTCGTTGACAGCTCAAGACGAGGAATGAGTGGCCAAGCAAATGTTAATATGCATTGACACTGAAGCGAAACTGGTAGCTCACTAGAGAGATTGATAGCTTAGAGGCATGATGAGAAGACCCATTCCCAAGTTGGGACTGGGAATGATGCGCTTTTGTACAAAACCAGTCCAAGCGCGGCCTTCTCTACAGCCTCGAAGTCCCAGCCAGGAGGAAAAGCCGGCAAGGGCTGCCAAGATTTCCCTCTCTATCAGCCTGACAGGCTTCCTCCTGCAAGAGGTACCAGATAGTCTGCTATCGCTTGAGTTAGATTACGCACCGGTTAGGTAGAACATACCCCATATTTTCCCCAGACTGCCTTTCAACGGGGGGCTCCTACGTCACAGTGGGACGATTTCTTTCCCAAGGGTTCAGGGGGAGAGAAATGACTCGCGCGGCATTTCTCGGTGAGTTGCCTAGGTACAGACCACAGCACGCGGTATTACTGCACGCGTTTGCACAAAAAAAGTGTTGGCGTGGAAAATATGCCTCACTAGGGTTGATAACTCGGCCGACATGGGATGGCCGGGTGCCATCCCGATATCTCCTTCCTAATCATTAATGCTCGCGGTGTTGTAGTCGATGTTTTCACCTGATATCTTGTGTATCTTCAGCTGAGGGAAGCCAACATTCCACTACCTCGCGCCGCACGCCTGTGGGATGGGATATCGGACGGAAAGGCCGGATAAGAGTTGTCCAGGCCCATAGCCGCACATTCGGAACTTCGCAAAACGCCGTAAAGAGTCAATTGCAATCGTGGACAGTTGTGGTAACACGAAATGGGCCAATTCTTTTTGCGTCCCTTGTCCAGAGACAAAAAGTCGCTTTTGCCGTACAAAATCGCGCCGTCGCGAACGCTTACCCGCTCTAGCGCATACAAGCGGAGGCGCCGTCGGCACGACTCGCGGTCAACTTCCTCTTAGCAAGGATTCTTTCGCTGCGTATACCCCTGCTCGAGCGGAGCCTCCGTTTCAAATTCACACCATCGGATGCTCACCCGGTAAACCTCCCGCCCCATCTTGACGAAGTCGGGAGGTCATCCCGATGGCAGCGAGTTGACTTGCCCCCTTCGAAATCAAGTTCCTCTCGTGTCTCGCACACGCCACCGCGCCACCACAAAACCCGGCACATGATGGAGGGCGTGAGACTCGAGACTCCAGTCCAGAGCATGGT
The DNA here is from genome assembly GCF_030869305.1 of Colletotrichum tamarilloi. Lineage (NCBI taxonomy): Eukaryota > Fungi > Ascomycota > Sordariomycetes > Glomerellales > Glomerellaceae > Colletotrichum > Colletotrichum tamarilloi. The sequence continues at coordinate 148,644 of NW_026849457.1, forward strand.
CCTTCCCCAAAGTCAAACTTCACGATGAGTTTCTCTTAGTCACGCGTGCAGCACTAACGTTGCCGATGATGGGGATTCAAGCCTCGAGACGTTGGGTTGACTTCCGCTTCCCCATGGGGAGAGGGAAAGACCACATGAGATGACGATTGCATCAACTCCGTTGGCAATTGGAACTCCTGGGGATCCATAGTGCTACCACCATGAACCTAGAGACACGGAGTTTGAGATTCTTCGGATGGCGGGAAAACCTGCATTTCGGCGACAAATTAGCCATCATTCGACAATCACTTGGGCCCCCAAAAGCTGCATCAGACTAAGGTGCTTTGTATTCGGGAGGCCCGTAATTACTGATCGACTAGCACAGAGCATAAGGTATGACAGCAGGTAATTGACAAGCTTGACCAGAGTTTCTCGGGCGTGAAACACAGAGCACAGCCTTCAGCCCTCTTTCTCGGTGCTTTACTATCTAGAGACCCACGAGCTATTGATAGCATGGGTAGAATCTTCCGTCTTGGTCACTTTGTATCGTCGTATCCCCTGCAGTCATGGAGGAGAATGCTTCTGTCAGAGCTTGTTCCCCATTGGCAGATGCCCGGGATTCCCGCCGACGGGCAGATACCTATCAAGACAACACGACGACTCGACGCAACCATGCATGCGAGGGACGCATGTAAGGTTCCCAAAGTTTGTAGTGTATCTCATGTGGCATCCTTCTGGAACGCCTTAGCCTTCATCCAACGCGGCTACTATCAACACGGCATGTGTATGGAGTATGGTATCTCGTAGCCAAGTCACTCCGCAGGCTGCCCAGCGTTCCGGCATCGGTCCTAGTCTACAACTCTTGCATATCTTAGCTACTACTTAGTATCCGTACAGAAACCGAACGCCTACTTATCGCCGGTGCCATCTCGTGACATTTTCCCGAGACTAAGATAGATGCAGATAAGCCGTGCCCCCCTGGCCCGAGAGCCCAGAGCCCCATCAATTCGGTTCCACCAGGACCACTACCCCGCGTTCTCCTTCAGCAAAAAAACGTCACATCACAGCTGAGGCTCGCCGGGACCATACAGCAGAGCACGCGATTTCCGCAGCCAAAGAACACTGACAACCCTTTTATGCCTGTCTAATTGCTCCATTCTCTACCTGGAAGCTCGAGTATAAGCCTTCCTGAACAGTGAAATGGAACCTGGGGCCGGCCGAAACAAGGTATCCAAGCGGTCGTCGAATGCGTAAGTTTGTCCGAGCCAACCACACATACCACATCCTCCCTCCCTTGTCAATTGGCCGCGGTTGCGTACGACTAACACACTTGGATATCTAGCTGTGTGCGTTGTCGTCGACAGAAAATCAAGTGCTCAGGATCTCAGCCGTGCGATGCATGTGGCAAGCGCAAACAGTCCTGCACCTTTGACGAAAGGGATCAAAGAATCGTCGTCACCAGAGGGTAAGTAATCGGGCCTGGCCTTTCCTACCAACGATTAGATCTAGGCATAAGTACGGCTCACCATCCGTGTTCTAGCTACATTATCGACCTTCAACAGAGAATTGAAAGGTGGGAGCGGAGCCGAAGCACCAATGAGCCAGCCCAAGTGTCAATCGAGGGCGGCCAGCGTCCCGATAAAGCAGGAAACAGTTGGTTATCCCTGATTATCTTACTTTGCGTTGCAGAGAACATGTCTGAGCTGACAGTAGGAGATGAGAGCGACGGTGATTTGCCCATGAGGGATGAATCAGATGGCCCGATCATTGCAGATGGTACGCATGAAAAGGAAAGTCAGGAGGCTCGGCCTAAAGCGCCAATAGATCCTGTCGCGTCGAACCTCATCAACCCTCTGTCTACTGGACAGTCAGAGTACACAACAGCGCCAAATGGAAGGCTGTGTAAGTCATTTATAGTGCAGCTCACCACGTTGATAGCAATGAAGCCTAACAAGAGGACAGTCTACCTGGGCACATCATCCAACTGGTCTTTTACCCGACGAGTCCTCAACATCACACACCAATACGTCCACAAGACCTCATTGCCGACCAACGCTCTTCTCTTTGATGGCACGACGTACGTCCTCGATTGGGATGGCTACAGAGCAAGCGAAGTCCCCGAGATGCCAGCTCTTCCCACACAAGACTATGCCATCTATCTGGTCAACGCCGTCAAGTTCCACTGCGGCCAAATGTTCCACCTTTTTGACGAAGAAACGTTTATGAAGTCCTTGTACAGCTTTTATTCTGACCCTAATCCCAGACCCGATCCTACTGATCCGTGGTTCATTCATTTCTTGCTCATTCTTTCTTTCGGAAAAGCCTTCACCACCAAGACCAACAGGGGGAACAGACCTCCTGGCCATGACTTCTTTGTCAAGGCTATGCAACTGCTCCCAGACTTCAATGTTTTACTGAAGAACCATGTTCTGTCAACAGAGATCATGTGTTGCATTGCTCTATATACGCAATGCATCGACTTCAGGCACTGTTCATACAACTATGTAAGTTTTTCCCGTAATCCTTAATATTATACATTATACTGATGGTGAACTACCGATCGGTCAAGCACTTCGCATAGCCCTTGGAGAGGGGATGCACACAGACATGCCTGTGCAGCGACTAGGAGAGGCATATGTCGAAAGATGCCGAAGGCTATGGTGGACTGTACACATCCTTGACCGGGAGATCACATCGTTGTTTGGCATGCCGCCTTCAATACATGACGACTATGTGCTCTGTCAACTACCAACCTACTCTGGTTCAGTTCAAAGGACGGCCGCGTTACGAATGCGTATCAGATTGTCGAAGGTCATTGGGAGCATTAACAGGAGTATGTGCGATCCTGTTGAAGCCGGCTTTAAGAGATAATGCTAACCGCTATGCCAACTAGAGGTCTACGGTCTCGACGGAAGACTCAACAACAAGTTCATGCTTGGCACCAAAGAAGTGCTTGCCAGCGTGGCTGAGATTGCTGATGAGCTCCAACAATCGTTTGCGCTGCCTCTGGAAAGGGACACCAGCTGCATTTCGAGAACATCCGCCCATTTGCATTTATTGCACCATCAGGTATGTCTAGTTCAATGCAATACTCAAAACGGCACTGGAAACGAACTGACTTGGCTGTAGTGCATTGTTCTTGCAACCAGACCGCTGCTTTTCTGTTTTCTGAAAATTCGTTTTGAATCACAGAGTAAATGCACAGAGCTATTGGGATCTTCGCAGACGGTCAGAAATTTGATTCAGATGTGTATCGATTCTTCTCAACAAATGGTTTCGATCCTAGACTGTTTGCAATCTCAGGGGTTGCTGGGCAAGCCATCTCCAAGATTGATTGAAAACCACGTTCTTTTACATAAACCAGGCTAACTTTTCATCTTGCAGAAACATTTCTTCCATTCGACTTGGAAGCCAGTTTCGTGTCTGCTAGCAGTCTACTACTAGGACCCGCAATCGACCCACAATGCTTTGAGTGCCTCGACCCGTCTCTGGAGAAAGTCTACTCCGTTCTGGACGAGATGATCATGGCCGGGAACGGGATCGCCAAGTACCGCAAATCTGAACTACAGCAGCTTGAGAACATGCTACAGCGACTTACGCCTTGGCCTTCACAGGCCTCTGAGCAGACGACTCTAGTAGACGAGGGGCGCCAAACGCAGCCCCCGGATGACACGAGTCCCCAAGACACGGTGGTCTCGGCCATGGCCTCGGAACACTCACAGCACGAGAGCTACTCTTCTTCTATCCCGGGGAACATGGATGAGATGGCTTATGATAGCGGGCTGACTATGGCGCAATTACTGGATATGGCCAACTCTATTGAACAGGAAGATTCAGAGTGGATGTCTCAGACGATAGTGGAACATAGCATTTGGTAGATCAAGAAGACCTGTCAAAGTCATGACGGCGTTGTCTCCCATTTTGGAACTCTGCCGAATGTACATGTACTTGCTTTTGCTTCGAGGCTCATACTTGCCCACAAGTCCAAGTGACCTCTGATCACAGCTAATATGACCGGTAGCCAGTCCGAACTTCCTAGTTTGACATTTATCTTTCACTATCACAGGACCGAACTCCGAGGATGGGGCCTGTCGACTACGACGGACAACTCGGAGAGGAAGCCGGTCTGTTTACTGTCAACAGACATAACTGATGTAAGCCCCGTCTTCTCAGCTCTTTACAGAACCAGATATCAACTTCAAGGGATCTCTCTGAGATAGACATGATTCATGAATGATAAGACAATGCTATGTGGATAGATAATCTACAACTTTGACGTCCTGGCCTGGCGGATCTTTGCAAACTCCTCAGTGTTTCCGAGGCGCCAGCTGACGGTATCGCCCCACTTCCCTGCCTCCTTCTCCTGAGGTTCCTTCCAACGCCACCTTGGGACCGGCTGCTTGTTATCGGGAGCCTCCAAAAGGTTCTTGACCCAATCACCCACAAGCGGGATCAGCTTCGCGGCGTGACCCGAGTCACCAGACATGAGCACCACGGAGTCACTCGACTTGGGGACGTAATCGATGATGAAGTCCGAATCAGCCGTGTCAGCAAACCAGCAGATGGTCTGCTTGACAAGCGGACGGTCCTTGAGTGCCGGGAGCGTTTCCGCCAGCAGCTGCCTCACCTTGGCCTGATCGTGCGGCGGCATAAACTGGCTCTCCTCATACGCCGGCGGGAGTGAGATTCCCGTCTTGGGATCCGTGTTGACGTATCCTCCGCCCATAGGGCACAGCTTGAGCAGGTTGGTCTTCGGATCCGGCTCGAAGTAGAAACCGAGGTCGCGCGCGTAGGTGACGGGGATACCACGGAGCGCAGACGTCTCGTCGTCTGTCAGCTCGACGTGAGCGACAGACCAAGACTTGGCAACGACCTGCTTGCCGCACTCTGGAACAAGTCTCGCCGCTGCTGCGCCAGTAGCGACAATCACGAGCTTCGCCGAAATCTGACTGCCAGTCTGCGTCCTAATGCCGGTTGCCTTCCGGCCGGCACCGGTGTTCTGATACACAATCTCCTGTACGCCACCGTGCTGTCCGAGAAAGAACTTTACGCCCCGTACCCGGGTAGCGTTGTAAAGGGCGATCAGGGCATTGCCAGAGTGGACATATCCGTCAAACTTATTAAGGTAGCCCTTCCAGCCGGAACACGGGCCTTCGCCGTACTGCCAGACATTGTAGTTGATGTCCTGGCCACCCTTGATGGGCACCACGTACTTTGCGAGAAGGGGGTGGTCTTCTGAGGCCTTCTGGAACCTGTGCAGAGTCTCGGCGGCCCGCTCAGGGGCGTTGGCCGAGACGCAGTGAAGAAACCCTACCCGGTGAAATGAGGGTGCGAAAAGAGGCGTTTGCCATGCTTTCGCAGCTTCCTGTTGCAAGTCAGAGAGGCTTTCCCTAGTAGATAAGGCAGCTCACTGGGGTTTAACTTACTATAGTGAGATTTGTGTAGAAAGGGTCTTCGTACTCAGCCCTGAAGATTTTGTTGATATCGTTGGCAGCAGAGTCCCTGGGAGGTATTTGCTCGTGCTTGTCGAAAACGGAAATGTCCGTGTAGCCAGCCAAAGACAGGTGGTAGGCCGTAGATAGACCAAAGGCACCGGCGCCCACAATGATGATTGGATCGGATTTACTGACACCCATGATGATGGTTGGAGGCTAAGGCGGAGATTAAGGACGGGATTGTGCGAATGAAAGCACTGTTGATTCAGTGTGAATACAGGGCCCTTGAGCAGCACTACTAGCCATTGAAGTATGATATCTTCAAGCAGTCGTATATGACCTTCCGTGATCTTTCCCAGGACCGGCTGGCTTCGGGCCCTTGCCCCGGCTTCGGATCCAAGATACTGGAGATACTCATGGCACCATCTCCATCATGGGGTAGTTGGTTAGCGTAGCCGCGCCGAGCGGGGTGGTGGCCGTGGTGGAATCAATGCCGTGTTACTCTGTTCACGGCCGGGCAACTCGAATGGCCTGGAACTTGTTTGCGGCACAAGAGGCGTGGCTCTATTTCTGGGCTATCAAGGCGGATGGTGAGCCGATATCTGTCCAAGAGACATCGGGAGCTGACCCGGTGGTCAACCTTCGCTTGATTGGTCAAACTGACTCGGGTGGAACTTTACCAACACGCCGGCCATCCAGCCGGTCATCTTACCGCCCAGCCACAAGCTTTCATGATTGCGTAGTAATGTTCGGCAACGAGATCAAGACGTAAAAGACGAGAGTATGGTTTGCGATAGCGATATCACATGGTTTCAAGGAACACGTTCCTGGTTTTCCTATCGCTGGTGGAACTGACGCGTGATAGTATGTACTGTGTAGGTAGTAGACTTGCAAGTATGTGACTCCCATTCTGTAAGACAAAATTACCGCTATTGTGATTCCCGTAACACTCAGTCTGCATGTTACGTCACTTCTAAAGCCCACAGGAAATGGAGCAAACCAAGGCCACCTATTCCTTCGGCGCCGCCCAGGCAATTCACCTCTGGCAAGTGGGACGATAGTTGCTTCAAGTCTCCGTACCTGACCGAATGAATCAGAGCATTTGCGTCCGGGACGATACTAAGATGCAAGGTTGGTGTTTGACAAGGGTAGCTTCGCTATTTTGCGCAATTTGCGAATTTGCGGCAGGACTCTTAATGTTCAAGAAATGGGGTGAATGTAAAATTTCTTCATTTTTTGACTATCCCTAAATTACACAATGCGCCATTTTGCATGCAACCGTGACCGCGACCCATTCGGTATCCCACACACTGCACTTATTTGTTGCTAGGGTACAGGAACTCAGTCTGAGGGAAGAACTCCTCCTTGATCAATCTGGGGCTGACGAAGCGACGCATGACGTCTGCGCTTCCTGCCTTGTCGTTGGTGCCACTGGCGCGGGCACCGCCGAAGGACTGCTGGCCGATCAGGGCAGCGGTGGTCTTACAGTCTGGGAGAGGGTTTGGAGTTAGCAAATGGATACACGTTGACGTTAGTGGTGGAGAAGGGAACATGTGTAAACTCACTGATGTAGAAGTTGCCTGCAGAGTAGCGCAGGGCATCCTCGGCCTCGCGGATGGCGCGTCTGTCGTTGGCGAAAACGGCGCCGGTCAGGGCGAAGCCGCCTCCGCTCTGGTCGACCTTCTTCAGAGTGGAGGACCACTCGGCATCGGGGTAGGTGGAGATGGCCAGGACGGGGCCGAAGATCTCCTCGTTGAAGAGGCGGTGGTCCGGAGAGTCGGCCACGTAGACGGTGGGGTTGACGTAGTATCCGTCGGAGCCGTCGTAGGTGCCGCCGACCACCAGCTTTAGGGAAGAATCCTTGTTGCTCTCGTCGATAATGTTCTTGATCTTGTTGAAGGAGCGTTCGTGGATGACGGGGCCCATGAAGGCATCTAGCTTGCCGTCGGGGCTTCCAATAGTAATCTCCTCGACCTTGGACTTCAAGCTGGAGATGAACTCCTCGGCCTTAGACTCAGGGAGGTAGACGCGGGAGGTGGCGGAACACTTCTGGCCCTGGTACTCGAAGGCGCCGCGGATAGTGTGGTTGACGGCGTGCTCGATGTCAGCGGTCGGGTGGATGAGGTGGAAGTTCTTGCCGCTAGTCTCGCCGACGACACGGGGGAACTCGCGGTAGGTCTTCTTGCCGATGCCCTCGCCGATTCTGGCGTACAGGGAGCGGAAGACGTCGGAGGAGCCGACGAAGTTGAGGCCGGCGAATTCGCGGTGGTTAAGGACAACGTCAGTGACTTCCTCGGCGTCACCGGGGACGAACTGAATGACGTTGGGGGGCAGACCCGCCTCAAGGAGGATGTTGTAGAGGATCTGGCTGGCGTAGATGTTGCTGGGCGAAGGCTTCCAGACGACAACGTTGCCCATCAGCGCGGGGCCGGAAATGAGGTTACCGCCAATGGCAGTGAAGTTGAAGGGGGAGATGGCGTAGACAAAACCCTCCAGAGGACGCCATTCCAGGCGACTGAAAGTTTTTGTCAGTATCAAATTCATTGAAAATCATCGCTTGATCCACATACCTCCACATGCCGTCAGAACCACGGGTGGGCTGCTTCTCGAGAATCTCTGCCGCGAAGTTGCAGTTGAGTCTGAAGAAGTCGGCCAACTCGGCAGCCGCGTCAATCTCTCCCTGCCACATGTTCTTGCCCTGGCCGAGCATGGTCGCCGCGATGAGCTCATAGCGGTATTTGGTCACGGCGAGCTCTGCCGCCTTTTGGAAGATGGCAGCCCGGTCGACGAAGGGGGTGTTCTGCCAGCTCTCCTTTGCCTCCAGCGCCGACTCAATTGCTGACGAAACCTGCTCCTTGGATGCGAGGGGGAAGTTGGAGAACTTGGTCTTGTGCTCGGAGGGAAGAACGGTGTCGAAAGACTTGGCCGCGACTTGGGTCTGGCCGCCAAAGAAAAGGTCGCTCTTGGCGGGCAGCTGGGTGCGCAGCTTCTTGAGGGCCTCCTCGAGCTTTGCGCGCTCGGGAGAGTTCTTTGTGTATGTGGGCTGCAAAATGATCATTAGCCAATCCCTGAGCGTGCCTCCTCAGATTCGGTTTACAACTCACGTTGGGCTCGTTTCTGGGGTCGGGAAGTCTGAATGGCGCAGTCGCCTTCGTCCTTCTTTGTGTAAGAGCGACCGGGGCTGTGGTAGGGCGCAATCCTGATCTCAGAGATCCAACTGGTCTCGCAGACCTCATGACGCTGTGGACTTGCATTCTGACTGATTGTATGGGTATAAAGCTCAAAGATAGAAAATGATACACGAAGATCTCGTCTTGAGTGTCGATGGGGTGATTATGGGTGATGAACCTGTGCTTTTGATGAGGAGAGCTTGCTGATACTGCTTGAGATCATATGACAGCTTCGCAGTCTCATCGTCTTATTTGACAATGGCTGCTGCACTAGGCCGGTCAAGCTCCCGATAGCTATATGGCATCGTGAACCAATCAAGATCACAATCGATGTCATCTTCACAATCATGCCGAGATCGGACGGGGGTAGATCCCGGAGCGGAGGGGTTGCGGACGCCCTGCCGATATCTACATGCAGGGCCCCCGCCGGTGCGGAGTCATGGTGCATTTCCCCGCAAAATCGGAGGTTGGGGGTCTTTGACAGTTGAATCCGGCGGCGTCTGTTCCCGTGCTCCATCGCGGTTAGAGTCCTATCTTGATACATGGTGGTTCTACGTAGTCGACGATGGCTTCACGGAGACAAGTCCGATTACGCTGCTACAGCCATGGGTTCTGATTGATAAGTTTTGGGAAATGCGGCGTCATGGCGAAGACAAATCGATAACATTAGTTGTGGGGCTCAGCTTTCACAACTTACTTGGAAGACAAGTTTGAAGCAGTCACAATGCTGTTAAATCCAGGAAATGGCTATCTATCACGGGCCATCCGTAGCACATCTGTCTCAATTAGCGGAGTTGTGGGTATGCAATGGGTGTAGAATAGAGATAAGTAAGGCGTTAGCCACGTCTACCAAGCATGGAAGACTATCTGCGCTCTCCTACCCAAAACGCTTGTGAGAATGACTCGGCTCGAGACTCAACAAGGTCTGGAACACAACGACCACGAACCATGTTCCGTCTGGGGAAACTTGGCGGGTGACCTCGCGGCTGGCACCATCTCCGCAATCCTCATCTCTCCGGCAATCACAATCCTAGATCGGTAAGATAAATCTGCCCAGGACCCTTGGAATTTCATTGACTAAACAAAAACCGTTTGCAGAGCGGTAGTCGAGCGGACAACAACAGGGCGGCCCCTCATCCGAGGGCTCCACGCCCAACTACGCTCCGCCATCCGTCGACCCCGCGGCTTCTTCTTCGCCCGGCCCCTCGGGATCGTCTGGACCCTGTACGCAGCAACCTACGTCACAGCCAACGCCGCCACCACCGTGGCCGAGAGGTTCGACGGTGCAGCTGCCGCAGCGAGCACAGCTACCTTTGCCTCCACGTTTCTCGTCAACGTACCCCTCGGGGTGTGGAAGGACCTCCGCTTCGCAGAGATCTTTGGTTCCTCCTCCGGCGCCGCTCCCGAGGTGGGAAAGGCAGTGGTGGCGGCGGCCCCACGCAAGCTTCCCAGAGCCGCGACGGCGACGTTCCTCGTCAGAGACGCTGTCACCATCTTTGGGTCGTTTACGCTCCCGAACTGGATATCGGCAGCAATCCCGGACTCTGTCACGTCTTCCCCACATGCCAAGGCAACAATCACGCAGCTGACGGTTCCCGTGCTGTCGCAAGTCGTGGCATCGCCGATTCATCTGATTGCGCTGGACTATTACGAGAGGCAAAGCAGGCTACCGTTCTCTAATCGAGTTGCGCGGACGCGGGAGCACATGCCGTCGACGATCGTGATGCGATGTGTGAGAATTATACCGGCGTTTGGTATCGGGTGTTTGGCAAATTTGGAGTTGCGATCTTTCTTCCAGCAATGGTTTTCAGCATACACATAGCAATTGGTCAGAAAATAGACGAGATAATAGCATTGAAAGGTTTTTTGCGGTGACAATCACATTTCTCAGTCGTGAATCGCAATGCGTGAAGATGCAACTTTTGTATTGTAGGTAGTCCGACCTCTAAATTAATGCCTGGTATCATTGGGGTGAGGATCGCTACCCATGAGACGAGCGACTGTCACAGCCTCTCTCAAAGCCTTTCCAAGGTGCCCTCTTACAGCCCCTTCCTCCAAGACCATCAGGCCTCCGATTGTGCACCCTTCCGGTGATGTTCCTTGATCTCTCAGGCTGCCTGGTTGCAGACCGTTCTGCATGAGTGTCGCGCTACCCAGCATGGACTGGAAGATCATAGTCTGTGCAAGATCCCTTGGAACACCGACGGCAACGGAAGCATCGATGAGAGCATCTGCGATGACTGCAAAGAAGGCTGGCGTAGATCCTCCCACGGCGGTCGTAGCGTTCATCAGCTTCGGCGCAATCTTCACCGTCTTACCAATCTTATTGAAGATGGCTTCGGTGAGCTCCATGTACTTGGCTGGCACTGATGGCTCCGAGATCTCGATCGCAGTAAGGGACTGAGAGACCATAGCCGCAATGTTGGGGAGCGTCCGAACAACCCAAGCCCGGTCCTCTGTGTTCTCGGATGTCGTCTCGCTTCCGTATATCGTAGCTTCTAGCTTGCCTCGAGTCCAGCCGGCGGCCACGCTGATCAGAAGCTTGTCTTTCAAAGCCTCTTTCGTACCCGGCTTGGACAGAACTTCTTCGACATCCGCGGGGTCCACTCCTAGCACTACAACATCCGATTTTTGCAAGGCCGCAATGTTGTCGCCCCTTGAAACCACGAGCTTGTCTCCTGCACTGGAGAAGCGTGTCTTTAGGGCCTCTTCAGACTTTTCGCTTCGAACACATGCGATAAATTGAGTGATGGGGAGGGTGTTGTCTTCCAGCAGTGATTTCAGAATGGGAATCCCTAGGTTACCTATGTACCGGTTGATTAGCATAGGTAGTTCGAACGATCAATCTCATATGATAGTAACTTACCACAACCCAAAATGCACAACTTGACATCCTTGAATGCTTCCATGTTGACTCTTGTGGTCTAATGTGAGATGTGTACTGTTTGCCGGCTGATGAGAGGCTGGGAGTTGAGAGGAATCTGGGCTAATTCTCGCTTGGTTGAAGTTGTTGTTTGTCCAATACCTTTTTCGGCCGACTGCTCTGAGTTGAACTGAAGAAATGCCCCTCCCCCTACTATCTTGATGTGAATCGAGTGCGATAAAGCTACCCTGGTCCTAGTAGCTACCCCTCACACCGGCGCTGGACGGGAGATCCCCCGCCACGAAGCTAATCAAGTGGGGTTGATATACGGGAGGCCATCCGACACAACATCGACCTCACGGAGTCACGGCACTCTCTCTCTCTGAGTCTCTTTACTCGGAACATATCACGAGAGACCCACACATGTCAGATAAGATTAACGATTAACGAAGAAAGATCGATTTGCTATCTTTAGCCAACAGTCCGAGACCGGAAGAATCTAGACCGCAGTCTCCTGCCCACCTCCGCCTTGAGCGCCGCATACTCGTCCACCGTCCTGGAAACGGCATCCCGGTTCTCCACCGCCCTCCGCAAAAGATACGCCACGCACTCGCCCATGCTGCCCCACGTCGAGCACTTCCACACCTGCGGCGAAGGGTCTTGGCTCCCCTCCTCCTTGAGCGCCAGCAGCGAGAAGCTGACCTCGTCCGACATGCCCTGCAGCTGCGCGAAACCAACCGGCACCGTCGGGAGTCCTTCCTTTAGCCTCTGTTGGTGGAGCTTGTGCGCCGTGACCACGCTCTCCTTGTTGTGACTCGCCAGGAAGAGGTTGAGCGAGGGGAACGGCTTGCCGCCCGGGGCTCCATATTCTCCAATGTGCCGTCTAAGGGCACCCTGCGCGATGCTGTTGTAGGCGTTATCAGTATCCTTCTTTGTGTCGTGAATCAGGGACCGCTCGTCGGAGCCCATGTAGGCGCCTCTGACTAGCTTCAGGCCGTGCGTGAAGCCTTCTTGGTTGGCCATCTCCAGGTGCTTGGCCAGGGTGGTCGGAGTGCTCTTGAGATATGCCTGGTAAGTGTTGTAAATCGTAGCGTAGCCGTCGCGGTTGAATTTGCGCATCAGTTCCATGCCTGCAAGGAAGATGCCCCATTGGAAGTGTTGAGACTCGGCGTCAAGGAGGAGTCTCACGCCACGGTCTTTGCATCTTTGGCTCACTTCTTCGAGGGCTTGCATCATTTGTTGGGGAGGCAGCTGCCTTGCGGCAAAAGCTTCTGTGACACGAGGGCCGGCTCCTGTAAGTCTGCGAGTTGGCAATGTTAGCAAATTGTCAGGTATCATAAGGCGTATAAGTGATTTTTAGCTTACTTGAGAGCAAGTTGATCGCCATCACCAAGTAGATCGACAGTCTCCAAAACACCCTGCCTCCAGGACTCGATGGTAGAATCGAGACCACCCTTTGTCAGATCCTCCGACTCGATACCCAAGCCGTGCTCCACGTTCGTCTTTGCATCAAAAATTGTTTCTTTCGCGTATGTGAGGATTGTACCGCGGAAACCCATAAATCTCAGGTGCCGCATGGTCTCTTGCGTCTCCTTTGGTGTCTCTCCCGCACAGAACTGCTTGTAAAAAACGCTCTTGAGCAAAGAGTGAAGAACAGGGTTTCTGTCGACATCTGTGAAGAATCCTCTGTTTGGTCTTGTGAAGAATGATAGCGCTGCGAGTGAAGGGCCGAGGAGCATAGGCTTTGAGGAGATGGCAGAGACGAAAAGAGACCTCATGAGAACTGGTGTGGGCAGAGCTGCCAAAGTAGAAGGTGTGACAATACCAGTCGCCTTGTCTGCAACTAGGGGTGCTGTAGAGAGTGACCTTGGTCTAGTCGTCTTTGAGAATGCGGTTGTGACATGGCGGCTAACAGGCTTTCCTGCCGTGAGGGAGGATTTGCAGTATGAAGGCTTCATGGTGAGAATTACTGATGTGATGATGATTATTCTGACTTGAACTCAATAGTATCTACTAGAGCGGACGCATTGCCTTTATGATGTGGCATGTGGCACATCGTGGTCCATCCTGGTGAGCCGTACCAGTTCCCTTTCCTACACACCAACGCATAGCTGATCCATCAGACGCTCCCAATGACATCGGAAGTGTCAGAATGCGTATACTCCTTTGGAAACTCAATAGACACACAGCCACGTGGATTCCGATGCCAGCTTATCGATACCCCGCTTAACAACGCGGGGTAAGATAGCACAGGCATTCATGTCTGGCTGTCACGAGGTGACAAAGATAGGTGTGCATGCAGTGTGCGCTTCCGGTGGCACATCTCGGGGGTCCGTGATGACGGGCTAGATTGAAGGTTCGCTGAAACCAAAACCGGCCTTGGAATCCGATTGTTTTGGGCCATGTTTGTGGGGGTGGACGGATCTTTGAGCGACTGGTCGGTTTCGAATCCGGATGGGTTGAGTCGGAGAGGGGGCCGATGATAGTCTAAGTCGGGGCAACGGGTGGCAGGTACGAAAAATGCGCCGAGTGATACGAGCATCGCGGGGATTCGGCCTAGGTCCTATCACGGAGCACCCCTTGATTCCTTTGACTAAGTGAAATGGTCTAGTGATCAGTTAATGACTAGTTGCAGATGCATTGTCGAGATGCATTGTCGGAAAATCGAAACCAAGGGATTGGTATAAGCCCGGCATTCGCTCCGTTGAGGGGTCTATACAAATACCGCCGGCTACCTTGACCATATGGGGCAGATAGTGGCGGGTTGTATAGTCGCTGTTGATCAGAGAGATCTCCTCAAGGCAACTTTCCTCCACCTCTTGTTGCCTGTCCCACCCCCGAGTTGGTCTTGTCCTCAGCGTACCGTTTGTACACCTCAATATAGGCATCACCGTCACTTAGCGTATCCTTTACGCTTTGCCTCTCTTTGATAGCATCGTACCATTGCCTCCACCTCTTCCATACCGCTTCATCATCGCCGCCTTCCCCTTCAGAGGGGATCCCAAGTCCTCCTGGCTTGTAATGATCGAATAGGAACAGACGCATGGCCCAAGGGGCTATCATCACGTCCACGAGACTGAATGTCTTTCCCAAGAACCAGGGACCTTCGGAATCCATCTGTGCAGTCAAAGTTTTGATGTGACCCAAGAACTCATCACGTGCTTTTTCGATGCTGTACTCCTTCTCTGGAGTGTGCTGAATAAATTTGTAAAATGCCGGCACGACGCGAGAGTTGATGTGATCGATCCACAACCGGCACCTCGCACGATCATACGCCGCCTCCGGGAGAAGGTGCGGCCCATAGTTGTTCCCGGCATATGCTTCCTCAAGGTACTCGGAAACCACAGTGCTGTCGTAGAGCGGTCGTTGCTCGTTGCCCTTCACATCCACGGGAACGGCCAAGGTCGGGACCAGCCCCCGAGGGTTCATCTTTAGGAACTCGGGATCCTTCTTGTACGGGTTAATCTCGATGTACTGGTGGGGAATCTGTTTTTCGTGGAGGACGATCCATGATCGCTGGACAAAGGGGCAGAACCAGCCGCCGTAGAGCTTCAATGGGTGCTCTTCCGAGTGCTTTGCTGCGAAGTCGGCTGCGGCACCCGTGGTACGCGCGCCGATTGATGTGTCCACATTTGACATGTTGCCAAGTAGCACGAAGTTGAACTAGAGTTACAATATGCCAAATGACTGTGGCTCAGCGTTCTCTAGGTTGTTTTGTTGATGAGGTATTATGTGTATCTTATGTGGCGATGGTAAAGTTCTAATGATGATGGAAGTGATGCGACCCCTCTGATGACGTGTTACTTTACAGCAGACAGCCGGAAATATGGAGGTCTCGGCCGGCTCTTACTGCTGGTATCCACTTCAAAGCCGTTCACTTCGGCAAACACCTCCGGATTACCGCCGCTGCTACAACGCCTACCCAAATCAATAGGACTCCTACTGGAACTTGGTATTCGAGGGGAGCTTAAGGCTTGAAGATCAAGTGTAATATTGGCAAGAATCTCTTTATCGAGTGCAAGTGGAATGCGTGATTATTCGCCAGACTAGGATAAGTGATGGCTTTGATGTCAAACCCCCATTTCTAAGTCGCCGGTACAAGAGTATCGTGGTTGATCTTTTGTGCCACAGGAGTGTACCTCCACCGACTAAAGTATGCGGGCGTCATCCCATCACCGCCATTGTTAGTAGCATACGCCCCGACAATTGTGCCTACAGGATCGCCATGTCAATCATCAGAACTTCAATGGACTGAGTTAGGGGGCTTACCGGTGAACGGGCCACTGCCTCCAGAAACGATCAACGCATTCGCCGATCCAATTTCCAGATATTCTTCTGGGCGAGAAGCCGGAGCTGCGCCGAAAACATACTTTGAGTCGCTGATAGCAGATACGGAGAGCTTTATCGGCTCCGATCTCCAGGCTTTGGGCACTGTCACGAGAGCTATCTCGGGAACGGTGATGTTGGGCTTTCCTGAGGCCTCGACCTTGAATCGGAACTTCGGAACAAGCGACTGGTTGGAGCAAGCTGGTAAGTTCACAATGCCTAAATCTATGTGCTGGAATTGGGTCAAGAAGACCGAAATGCCGGCTTCCTCGTTTTCAACTTTTGGCTGGAATGAGACGTCGACGGTGTAGTTGAACAGCGTAGCACTCTGCTTGCGTGCGATGAATCCGAGACCATCTTGTTCTGGGTTAAATTCTGGTGTTGCTGAAAGGTTGACAGGTGAAGGAGATATTTGCAGCGTGTTGGCATGCCCCTCCGGTGAGACTCTGAACAGATCTGTCTTTGGTGGACGCCAAAAGATAAAATGCCTGGGAATCTCCGAGCCCGGCGTAAAGTCGACAACGTCAGGTTCGTTTATCCAATGACCATTGCCGGGGATATCTCTGTTCGTGGGAGGCAAAGGTCCATCCATTACACCAAGTACCTCGTCAAGTACTGGCCAACCCCCATCATCCCATTTGACGGCAAAGAGAATAGTCTCGCGCCCCATCGGGTAAATTTCCCACTCGGGACCTGAACTAGTTGCCAGCGCGACACCCCACCAATTCCCGGAGGCGTCTTGGAAGAGGTCAGCGTGTCCCACCGTCTGAAAATACAAGTCGGTATTCTTGGCCGTTAGAATAGGGTTGTGCGGAGCTCCTTCGTACGGTCCTGCCAACTCTTTCGCTCGAGCAATCGTTACAGAGTGATTTGTTTCCGTTCCACCCTCTCCAATCAGCAGATGATAGTAGTCATCTTTGCGATACAAATGCGGCCCCTCGGGGTTGCGGTCCCCGGTGCCGTTCCAGACTTTGATAGGCTCCTTTGCCGCGCCCGTCGAAAGATCGATTTCGCTAATGTAGATACCGGCAGCCACCGACATGTACACCTTGTTGTTGTCCCAGAAGATGTCCGGGTCAATATCGTTTGCCGGATTCTCGACGCGAAGGGGGCCCGTCCACGAGGCATCATCGTATGGGTCGGTGGTTGTGAAGAGTAAGATCTTGGGGCCCCACTCTTCATACCAAGAGACGTACGATGTGATGAGGTAGAACGTTCCGTTGCGGAACCTGATTGTAGACGCCCAAATACCCTCATTCTGTCCCGAGTTCCGGTAGAGTTCCGGCACTTGCTCTGGTCGCGTCAAAGCATTGCTGGCAAGTCTCCAATTTACCAAGTCCTTGCTGGCGTATACGGGAACACCCGGGAAAGCCAGAAATGAGGAGACAGTACAGAAGAACGTGTTATCATATTCCTTGACAAAAGTGCAGCTAGGATCAGAGTTCCAACCCGGGAGGATCGGGTTGTTGAAGGTTTTGTTGACCTCCTGAGACTGGCTTTGGGCCGCCAGTGTGACGATTGACAGCCAGACGAGGCTGAAGAGTCGCATTGGGAGATCTGAGACGAACGTGATCAATCTGAAGATGTCGGATCTTGTCTCGCAGCACTTCGAGTTTGATTGAGTAGGCCTGGGCGTTAAGTCGCCTTTTGTATCAAGTCTTTTTTTCAACCAAGGTGAATCTTAGCGATTACGCACCGTCGGCAATACACAGACTTCTGCTTGTGGCATAATTGTGGGCGAACCCGAGAACGATTTCTTAGCAATTTCACTGCATTTCTTCCACCAATTCAATGGTCTGATTTTGATGCCATCTTGGGTGATTAAGGTATCCTAGAGCGGGGTTGAGCGTTCATATGTGGTTTGTCTATCGTCTTGAACCCCGCACAAATTACCCGTCGTGTTCGGCTCTTTTCCCGATGATACCGTCGTATTCATAGGCTTGATCTATCCGACAAAGTCGCTTATAAACGAGAGTGCCTAGCGTATGCAAGCGGCTGACACCTTTCAGGGGATAATCGCGGAGTTAGCGATGGTTGCTAAGTCGAATAAACATAAAGCATCCTAGACCTACTTATGAGGCACTTTCATCCTGTCTTCATTTTGTTCCCCGTGATGAGCGACTGTACGAGGTGTCTACGACTTTTGTAACATGCCACTTAGGGGAACCATACTCACAGTACAATATCTTTTGGTAGCCGCATTTCGTGTTCAAAAGCTTTCGATGTTCATGAATGCGCAGGGATTGATGGAATTCAGAGAGTGAATGAGTGTTATAGAATGTTATATATCTGAAGTAAGCTAAGAATCGAAGGTTGTAAGACAATAGATAGCTCAAATTTTCTGAAATTTACCGCCGCCAGATGCAATTCCCTTTTGACCGTACCATGCAACCCGCTCAATGCACACGCAATTACCGCCATGACAGCCCAATAGCTCCCGCAATCAAATGGCCTATTCATCGATAAACCATATGTTTAGAGTTTGAAGCCTCCAAGGGGGTTCGGGTTGGGGATGACAAAGCCACCCTGCTGAACAGGAGGAATGACAGCATCGCCCTTCTGCGCAGCCAAAGCCTTGTGCTTGGCGAGAGTGAAGTCGGGGCTGTCAAAGTTCTGGTTGATGACGCCGACCATGCCGTTCTTGCAGTGCTGGCCGGCGTTCTGGGCGCAGTAGTACCAGATGGGCTTCTTGTCCTCGACGACGATTTGGAAAACGTTGGCGGACTGGCCCTCTGGAGTGAAGAAGTTGAAGCCGGAGAAGAAGGAGGAGCCGTCGGCCAGGGGATTGCACGGGTTGCCAAAGTTGGACTCGGCGACGGAGTGGTTGCGGGGCAGGTAGTGCCACTCGACGATGTCACCGACCTCGGCGACGACGTTGTCCGGGTCGAAGCGGAGGCCGCCGAGGCCGGCGACGACGGAGTGGGTGACGCCTGTGAGCTCGTAGGTGCGGGTCGGGGTCTTGGTGCCGGCGGTGTTGGTGGGAGCAGCGGAGACGGTGGCGGCGGCGGCCAGGAGGACAGTGGAGAAGGTCTTGATGGAGAACATTTTGTCTGGATCCGTGATTTTGGATTTGTTTAAGAGGTAGAACTCGGATGCGTAGCGAGAGAGAAGACTCTAGGAAATGAAGAAAAATAGGAAAGAAGATAGGAAAAGTTGGAAGGTTGGTTTGGTTATTTGTGCGAATGTGTGATGATGAGAGAACAAATACACTAATCGACAGCGACATCTTCTTATTATATACAATTTACAGCGTCGTGCGATGCTATTGCTTTGGGTCTTTGGTCATCGTGACCAGCTGACGGCGTTATTGTACAGCCCTACGGAAGCATCCTCTTCCACCTACACGACCCGCCTCCTCCGACTGGGGGAAGCTCATCTCCCAGCTTCCTTCGCGTGAACAACGCTAGCTCTCCGAAAGAAGTTTCCTCATCTGTCATGTACCGCCTGGCACGCAGATCCGGGACGGCGGTTACCCGGAGGACTGCCAACCGGCACTAGATCCTTTGTTGGCGCTAGAATCTCACTCAGACGAACGAGGAACGCGACGTGAGTGGTCCGTTGCCGCGCAGCTGCGGACAAAGAACGTGCTGACAGTGGAATTGGCGTCTGACCTATGCGTGTGCGGCACATATCGCAGAAGCTAAGGTCGTTAATAGCCGGGGGCTGAGCTCGCTCGTAGGCTGCCAGCAAACACCGCCCCGATGCTGAGATGAACGCTGCCCGCGTCTAATTTTAAACTCCATTACCAATTACAAGCTAGCCAAGTGGTGACTGATAAACGTGGTATATGTGCATGACTTTGCCATGCGGACTAGCCCTGAGTATATTTGTATCCCTACTTTTGCTCTAGCTCCCTCTGAACCTAGGTCGATGGAAAATCCTGCGATGCCGAAAATAGGTGTTTGATATTCACGATACCTTCGTTCCGTTTCCGAACTGAGAATTATATCACTTCATCCCGGTTCAATCAGAATCATAGGCTAATGCCCCATCTTGATATCTGGAATGAGCGCAGTTGACCCTGACTATCCACTTGTACGGTGGCGCCTGGCAAAGTGGAAAACCCCGTCAATATTTCATAGCCTGAACTAGGCATCAGCGGAAGCAGAAAAGAAGGGCTTCTTGATGCCTATACGCATCTCGCAGAGTTAGAGAGCTTGAGCCCGATGACGGAAGACGGAAGACGGTCCGCGACAGAAACCAGGACTCTGCATATCCCCAAATGACAAGATTAGAGCAACGTAAGCTAAGTACCTTACAGACCGATGTATAGGCCTTTTGAGCCGAAGGATCGATTTAGCTTGTCGGCGTCTCGACAAAAATTCTCTCTTCAACATATTTCAGCAGCGACCAGTCATATGGCCTACATCCATGATGCTCGAGTTCCGAGATACGTCCTTCAGTAGGCTGCTAATCTCAGCTGTCCTTGATCACCAAGACCTTGCGCCTAATGTGTGACTTGCCTGGAGCCAATCAACAGCATGAACAATCTCGCTGCCGAGAATAGCATGAGGCTATGGACTTCACTGCGAGTATTGACACCTACGTTAGGAAGTTTCTAGGTCGTCCGCATAAGCCCATACGTATAGCTCGTATTTTCCTATACCTCTTTTTGAAAATCTAAACCCCAAAAGAAACCAAGATCGTGTTGCTATGCTAGGTATAATGGAAAGAAGAATGACAGAAAGGAAAAGAAAACTGAAAGCAAGGCTATATGCAATGGTCGTTTTCGGTCGTAAGCCATGATCACCCATCGCATCCCACAGGCAAAAGCTGGCAACCGTATATCATACAGCTCTCGTCAGATGGTATCGTCGCCAAACAAACAGGACAAGACACGAGGAAACACGACCGCGGTCTAGGTTTCACCCGGCCTTGACGGCCTTCTCAGCTCCTTCTCCATCCTCGGACTCTTCCCCATCCTCCCCATTCGCCTCGGCCTCCTCAGCCTCCTTCTTCTCCTGTTCCAGTTTACACCAAGGCCCGTGTATCGCACCCGTTCCAGCGCCAACCAATAGCCCGAGCCCTGTCGTAGGGATAGCTGTGACACCGCCGACAACAGCCCCCACCAACGTACCCACCCCGGCGCCCAGTCCCGTACCAAGTCCGGCGCCGATGCCCGCGCCACCGATGCCGCCCTGCCACACGCCGCTCTGCAGCCGCTTCGACTGCTTAGCTGACCCCTGAGCCTTCTTCTCGTGCTCCGCCGCCTCGGCGAGTATCTTCTTCTTCTCCTCCGGGTCCTCGGTCGCCTCAGCCCGCTCGCGAAGCGCCTGCGCAGCTTCGGTCTCTTTCTGTGCCTCTTCGAGTTTGGCGGTCGCTTGGGCGAGAACCTTTTCTTTTTGGGTCTGCTTTTGCTCTTCCGTCTGCTTCTCGTCGGGCGGTGTTGGTGGGGACGACATTATGTGAAGTGTGGCGTCGGTGGCCGTGCGAGGTTGCTCGAAGAGGAGCTTTTGGACGCTTGAGGCTGGAGCTCGGGGAATGGAATGCTGAGGTGGGATGAAGTGTGGAGTTGCGCTGTGCTGTGCCGTACGGTCGGGACGAAACAGTGCAATGAACAAGGTGAAGGAAGGGATGCTGTCGATTACTTGCCAGATTTCGGTAGCGAGTCGTGCAGGTCTGACAGTACCTGGGTAGGATTTGCTTGCGGACTATTGCAAGGTTTTGGAATTACTCGATATCGAAGAAGTCAAGGAAAGTTGGGCGGGCAGCAGCCATAGTGAGGGAGGTACTGACATCATTCGCTTATTGCTTTTTCTGTTTTTCATGTTCTCGCGACATCCCTGCTGCGTGGCGGGGTTGATCTGCTGCCACACGCACAGTGACGTCGGGATCGGGTAAGTTCATAACATGGGGCGAGACGAGCTTAAGCGCTCAGAGGTATCTCCTTCAAGCATCAGTATTCCAGCTTTCAAACTTCCTCTTTTTGCATACAAGTCGTTTTCCAATTGCATAAATGCGTTTTGGATGACCTGCTCACGTGAAGATGGTGGTTTCAGCATTCTGTCACATGCGATTGCCAAATAGTGGGGACTCACGTGGACTGGCGGGAGGTTCGCGATCTTGAAGGAAGGGACGGCATTGAGAGCAGCAAAGACCAAGCTCAGGCACTTCTTCACTAGCCACATTTCTTCAGACTTCATCTTCATTTCCCTTAGACTAGATATAACAGTTGCACTGCTAGCTAGTCCCGTCGTAGGATCAACTTTCGTATCCCATTGTTGCATTAGCTGGTCTAGAACGTTTGATATAAAGCGTCTGCGAGATTCAAGTAATTTAGCATGATTTCTGCATGATGGATACTTGTGAGTAATTTTGAGCAAAAATGATCGCTCGAAATACCTATTCATCTGGCCACTCTCAAAGTAGATTGACCTCCGCAAGGGACGTCGAGTCGAGAGTATTCACGAGAAACCGCCGACGACAGATAGCCTACACGTAGAGCCCATTTTTCAAAGGTAGGAGGGTTTGATTAATACCTTTAAGTGAGCCCGATTTATCACTAAATTTGAAGTGATGTTCTTTAGCACTGCCAACCTATTGTTGCCAAAGGTGGGTTGAAGCCTCGCCCTGTTGTGAGCTGAAACCCTCGCACAAATTCACATCGCATTTTTCGAAGTTCTTAAGATCGACCTATTCTCATGTCCCCTCACAATACGTATAGATTCTACTCATGGGCTTGTCATAATGAGATTGTATGACAGAGAACGATTTACTTGGGGCCCAACAGAAAATTTCAGATTCTCCTGTCATCACCGAGTCATTCAGCATACAGCATGACTTTGAAAATCTAATCATGCTTGTACGCTTCGGCCGTATTTCAACCAAGAGAACGTGAGGAATCCACGTATAAACGTACCTAGTGGACTGTGGACGTGTTCCTCACAATGCCTCGTCTGACAGACTAGCATCTTACGATTACAGGAAGATAATGCGCAGTTGGCTACAGACATCAAATGCTGGAAATGTCGAGTCAGCACGTCTCTGGGTCTTTTAGGTCAGCAAATCTAGAAAAGGGACTTGGTAGAGGAAACAAAGATTTGCAATGTCTGGCGGCCCTAGTACCCGGGTTCCACGTATTGGGGTCTCGGAGTGGACCCACCCCCAGAAATACGTGTATCTGCTAGTGAGCAATCAAGTGACGATAAACTTTGTCAAGTACTCTGTACAGAATCTAGTACAAATTCTAGGCTATGGAGACTACTTTCCAATTGGCCTAAAATAGAAATGAACTGCCGTCCAACACTTTTAAATCAGCCGCCGATACCCATTTCAGCGTTTGTCTCGGATTTGGAGAGCATTGCAGCGGAACGACCAAGAGGTCGTCACTATCCACATGCGTGGACCGAAACTTGCACGGAATCTGACGTGTATTTTGCACAGTCGTTGAAGAGTGAAGATTCTCAAAGATGCAGGCGCCTGGGAACGAAAACGAGTATCCTAGTCGCGATGTACACAGCAAATGACTACATATCATGTGCTTTTGCGTCATCTTGTAATGGCAGCGCACCACGTGGTGACAGTAGCATTCACCGATATTGACAAGAAAACTCAATGTCGAACAAGGCGACCACAGCCACGCCTTCACGAACAACAAAATAACATCCCATGTTCAGGTCAAGCGATTGAGTTTGACAATGCAGTGACGCAAAGGCTTATCTCGACATCCAAAGTTGAGCCAAGTCCGCCGCCCAGTCTGCCTCGTTCGCGATACCGACAGGACGTTCCCGCCTCCCGCTGTTCCCATCGCCAGCGCGGCCAACGCAAAAAGGTTCCGGCAACGCGGAACGACGGTAGAGATCCACTGCAGACGCCAAGACGATCCGAAAGCGAGACCCCGGTCAAGTCCGAAAACAGCTGAGCGGTTGCCGGATTCCGGGCTAAGCCTCAAAGGTAACCTGATTTCTACAACTACCGTTCGTCTACACCACTAGAAGTCATGGCGCAGAAGTCAAAATTGTGAATGCGAAGAGCGAAATGATTGCGCAGAGTAAATGGAGAGACAAGGTTGACGGCCAGGTGATTTTACGAAGTATGCATGGCTCCACGATCGCCGCCGTTCCCGTGGAGCTGTTTGATGGACCTTTTTCTGTTGGCCAAGCCACACTCAGAGTTTCCTCGTGTTTGGTCACTGTGTTGCAAGTTTTGCTGGGGAAAAATACACGTAAATGCAGCTTCTTCCAAAGACTGGAAGGGGGGTTGCGTGAGGTACGTAAGCTTGCCGAACGGGATGTTCCTTATCGGCGTGGCTTTGTCCCTGCATCAGACGAACGACGGAAAGTTGGATTGGGTAGGACTTCACACTCTGATATCCGTACAAATGTGAAGAGATTGAATGTCAGAGGGGTGGTGGGGTGACGAGTCCCGGCATGCCTCCCTCAGCCTCTGTGATTGCAAAAACATCACGGCCAAAATCTCTGTACGCGTATGGAATGGGACGTGATTCGTTGACCGGAAGGAATATGTAGTAAGATCCACCCACAGGGCTAGCAGGGGAGTGGGACACACGAGCCAATCACGACTCAATTAATCCACGTATACATCCTTATGGGGAAGACTCAGACCCCACCTGTGGATACCAGCGAAGCTTGGATCTCACACGTTGATAGTCAGACACATCTAGGCTCTTTGCCTGTTGTTCACGACAAACGCGTATGGAGATGCCGTCAAAGAGACTTTATTCGAGAGTTCGCGTATACGGTGGCCGCAGCAGCAAACTCAAGTTCCAACCGCTCCCATCTCCCATCCTTGGGGACGCTATAAAGATGGACTACAACTTCGAGACACCCCCTTGGCCCTTGGCAACATATCCAGCAACAACGTCAACACCAACGAGGTCCTAGGACGAGATTTCCATCGACAACAGCAAATCAACAGTCCTTTCTTTTCCATCGGTCGCCAATATTTGAAGCAAGTCTAATCTCGCGATCAAATACCACGAAAAATTCACAGCCCACAATAACAGGCAGGGAACGGAGAAAAGGTGGAGGACAAACCAACTACCAGTAACCGATTCCTGGCAAACCTCAAGACTTTGACAAGATGCCTACCCTCGAGTCCTACAACGGCTACTACCTCTGGCACTATGTGCCCAGTCTGGTCGCCGCCATCATCTTCGAGGTCCTCTTCGTCCTCGCGACGCTCTTCCACGCGTACAAGATTGCCAGGACAAAGACGTGGTTCTGCATCGTCTTTGTGATAAGTCAACATACCCACTTCCTGGCACCCCCCTGTTTCTGGCACCCACAAAAACGCGAAAATCCACCACAACCCAATGCCCACCCCCAACCTCCTTTTATCACAACATTTTCAATTCGCGTCCAAATGGGCTCATCTTTTGCACATGTCTTCTTCTATATATAATGCCTCAATATACCGAAGATCAGCTTCGTCAGGCTCTCGAGGA